>NW_007252971.1:24463-27478 GCF_000164805.1 Carlito syrichta | reverse complement strand
AGCCGGGCATGGTAGCGCATGCCTGTAATTCTGGCTACTTGGAAGGCTGAGGCGGAAGGATCACCGGAGCCCAGCAGGTCGAGGCTGCGGTGGCCAGGAGCGGCCGCTGTACTCCAGTCTGGGCAACAGAGTGAGACTCCGACTCAAAAAAAATAAAATAAATAAAAAATAAAAATAATGAAATAAAGTAAAAATTAAAAAATAGAAATTGTCACCTTTTCCACAATACAGCTGAAAGTTGCAGACACATCCAGTATTTGCCTCAGACACCACTCTGATTAGCTTTCCATGCTTTTTGTTCAGATTATAAACTGAATATATATTATATATATTATTCATATATATGTATTCATTTACATTGCATCATTACATCACTATCTGTCTCACTATCACTAATAAGTTCACTGGATTCACCTTTGACCTCAGAAATCTCATCTGTACATATCTCTTCATTTTCCATAATTATGGTCTATTATTATTATTATTATTATTATTATTATTGAGTAGGAGTCTCACTCTGTTGCCCAGGCTGGAGTGCAGTGACATGCTCACGGCCACCCCAGTGTCAACACCTGCTGGGTGCCAGTTATCCTTCCACCTCAGCCTTCCAAGTAGCCAGAACTATAGGCGCTCGCTACAATGCCTGGCTAATTTTTTATTTATTGTAGAGACAAGGTCTCTCCAAGTTGCCCAGGCTCTGGTCCCGAACCCACGGGTTTAGGCAATCCACTCGCCTCGGCCTCCCAAAGTGCTGGGATTACAGGCTGAGCCACCGAGCCCGACCAATGGTTAACTATTTTTATTTTTTACTTTTTATTTTTTTGAGTTGGAGTTTCACTCTGTCGCCCAGACTGGAGTGCAGTGGCCGCTCCCGGCCACCGCAGCCTCGACCCACTGGGCTCCAACGATCCTTCCGCCTCAGCCTTCCGAGTAGCCGGAATTACAGGCACGCGCTACCACGCCCGGCTGATTTTTTGATTTATTGTAGAGATGAGGTCTCGCCAAGTTGCCCAGGCGGGTCTCGAACCCGGGGGCTCAGGCGATCCACTCACCTCAGCCTCCCAAAGGCGTGGGATTACAGGCTGAGCCACCGAGCCCAGCTGATTAACTATTTTTAACGTTGAAGTATGAAAGCCCTGAAATGTCAGATAACAAGTATATGATACTAATTGCAACAAAATAATGACCAACTTGCAATTTTTATCAATTATGTAAATCAGTAACAACACTGCACAGTTGATATCAGATAATTATCTCAATTACCTTTCTTTCTCCTTGCCTCACTGTCCATTTTCAAGCAAAATAGAATAACACATAAATATGACAACGTTGCAGCATTCAGAAACAGAATTTGCGAAGACATAAATTCATGTCAGTGGCAATCAGGAGCAGAATTTGGAATGATGTAAATTCATGCCAGCGATTGCGAATGAGTTAAAACAGACAGAGCTCTCTCTCTCCTCTGCCTCTATTCCCCACCAGCTTATGCTGGTGACTAAATATGCCTTTGCTTGTTGTACGCATCATCCTGCTACCATGAGCAACAGAAGGAGAAAAGAGGCTTCTGGGAATGAGAGGGTGGAGTCAGTTTTCGGCAGAAGGGAATGGAAGGATCACCATAGGGAGAAGGTTAAGAAGGCAAACCAAGCCGGGCTTGGTGGCTCAGCCTGTAATCCCAGCACTTTGGGAGGCCGAAGCAAGAGGATTGCCTGAGCCCACGGGTTTGAGACCCACCTGGACAACTTGGCAAAACCTCGTCTCTACAACAAATTAAAAAAAAAAAATTAGCCAGGCATGGTAGTGTGCACCTGTAGTTCTGGCTACTTGGAAGGCTAAGGTGGAACGATCGCCGGAGCCCAGCAGGTCGAGGCTGCGGTGGCCGGGAGTGTGCCACTGCCCTCCAGTCTGGGTGACAGAGTGAGACTCCAACTCAAAAACAAACAAACAAACAAACCAACAAACAAGCAAAAAACACTTTCCACCAGTCCCTTCCTCTTCACAGACAGCCTCTCTCTTGCTGCGCTGACCGTTGCTCCCTTGCAAGGTACGCGCCCATGAATACATCTGCCTTTCTTAATTCACAACTGTCCTGGTGAATTCTTCCGTCATCTGTGAAATCAGCCTCAGTTTATACACACGACGCTCCCCTGGAGGAGGTATGCTGCCTGGCCGGGGTGAGATGGCAGAAGGTTGAGGAAGGGTGGATTTAGTTCTCTCTTTCAACACTGGGGGCCTGGTGTGGCAGCAGAATTCTAAGATGGTCACCATGATCTCTGCCCTCGGTATCATGCCCACGATTAGGGCACGTGACATGACAAGGGAGAAGGGATTTTGAACACGTAAATTATGGTTCCAAATCAGTTAATTTTGAGTTGATCTAAAGGAGAGTATCTGGGTGCGTCTGACTTATCTGCTGACCTCGAAGGAGCCAAGAGTCATGTTGTAAACTACCTGTGGCCAGGGGTGGCCTCAGAGGCTGAGGGTCTCCATCCCACCACCGCAAGGAGTTGAATCCTGCCAACTGCCCATATGAACTCCGAAGATGGGAATGCCGTCTTGGCTGATACCTGGGTTGCAGCTTGGTGAGAGCCTTAGCAGAGGACCTGATAAGCCATGCCTGGACTCCTGGCCAATGGAAACTGTGAGATCATAAGTGTATGCTGCCATAAACCACTAAGTTTGCAGTTCAGTTGTGTCCCACAGGACGATATTTTGGTCAATGACGGACCACATATAGGATGGTGGTCCCATAAGATTATAACGGGGCTGAAAAACTCTTGTCACCTAGTGACACTGCAGGTATTCGTGATAATGCAGTGTAAACAAACCTACTGCACTGCCAGTCATATAAAAGTATGGCACATACTATTATGTACAGAACATAATACTCAACAATGGTAATACATGACTATGTTACTGGCGTATGTATTTACTATACTGCACATTTACTCATTGTTTTAGAGAGTTCTCCTACTTTTTTTTTTTTTTTTGAGTTGGAGTCACACTCTGTCACCC
>NW_007252971.1:14279-24443 GCF_000164805.1 Carlito syrichta | reverse complement strand
GGCTAATTTTTTGATTTTGTATTTTGATATTGTAGAGATGAGGTCTCGCCAAGTCACCCAGTTGGGTCTCGAACCCATGGGCTCAGGCAATCCACTCACTTTAGCATCCCGAAGCGCTGGGATTACAGGCTGAGCCACCGAGCCCAGCTTCTCCTTCTACTTATTAAAAAAAAGTTAATTGGTACTGAGGAAGGTGTCATTATTACAGGAGATGGCAGCTCCTTGGCTGTTGTGCCCTGAAGACTGTCCGTGGGCAAGATGTGGAGGGGAAGACATTGATACTGACCTTCCTGACCCCTTGTTACCCTGGGCTAATGTGTGTGTTTTATGTCTTAGAAATTTTTGAGTTGGAGTCTCACTGCATCGCCCAAGCTGGAGTGCAGTGACATGCTCACAGCCACTCCAGTGTCGATCTGCTGGGCTCCGGTGATCCTTCCTCCTCTGCCTTCCAAGTAGCCGAAACTACAGGTGTGTGCTACCACACCTGGCTAATTTTTGATTTTTATTGTAGAAATGAGGTCGTGCCAAGATGCCTGGGCTGGTCTTGAAACCGCGGGCTCAGTCAATCCACTCACCTCAGCCTCTCAAAGTGCTGGAATTACAGACTGAGCCACCGAGTCTGGTCATGTCTGAGTTTTTAATTAAAAAAGTGTTAAGACTGGGCACGGTGGCTCACGCCTATAATCCCAGCACTTTGGGAGGCCATGGTGAGAGGATTGCCTAAGCCCGCGGGTTCGAGACCAGCCTGGGCAACTTGGCAAGACCTCATCTCTACAATAAATCAAAAAATTAGCCTGGCAAGGTGGCACATGCCTGTAGTCCCAGTTACTTGGAAAGCTGAGGTGGAAGGATTGCCTGAGCCTAGCAGGTTGAGGCTGTAGTGGCTAGGATCGTGCCACTGCCTCCAGCCTGGGTGACAGAGTGAGACTCTGACTCAAAAACAAAAAGTTTTAAAAGTTAAACAAGACAAACAAAAAAATAGAACAAAGCATATAGAATAAGGCTATAAAGAAAATATATGACCCAGTGTGGTGACTCATGCCTGTAATCCCAGCACTTTGGGAGGCGGGGCGAGAGGATTGCCTGAGCTCAAGGGTTCGAGACCAGCCTGGGCAACTTGGGCAACTTGGCGAGACCTCATCTGTACAGTAAATCGAGAAAAATTAGCCGGGTGTGGTAGCGCACGCCTGTAATTCCATCTACTTGGAAGGCTGAGGTGGAAGGATCGCCTGAGCCCAGCAGGTCGAGGCTACGGTGGCTGTGAGCATGCCACTGCACTCCAGCCTGGGCAACAGAGTGAGAGTTCAACTCAAAATAAAAAAAAAAAAGCCGGGCTCGGTGGCTCAGCCTGTAATCCCACACCTTTGGGAGGCTGAGGTGAATGGATTGCCTGAGCCTGTGGGTTCGAGACCTGCCTGGGCAGCGAGACCTCATCTCTACAATAAATCAAAAAATCAGCCGGGCGTGGTAGCGCGTGCCTGTAATTCCGGCTACTCGGAAGGCTGAGGCAGAAGGATCGCCGGGGCCGGGCAGGTCGAGGCTATGGTGGCTGTGAGCATGCCACTGCACTCCAGCCTGGGCAACAGAGTGAGAGTTCAACTCAAAATAAAAAAAAAAAACAAAAACGTGTACAGCTGTATAGCTGTACAATGTGTTTGCATTGTAAGCTAAGTGTTAATACAAAGCAGTCAAACCAAAGCTGAAGTTGGCGCCTCACCGCTCCCACACGCCCTGTTCCACACATCTTTCCCATCTGGCTCCTGGTCTGCATCTTTGATAATAAACAGGCAAAAATGAATACAGTGTTTCCCTGAGTTCTGTGAGATGTTCTCATTATTCACTCTGAGGAGGGGTTGTAGGAACTGAAAGGAGAGACCCTGAGAAGCTTAGAATAAACTTAGATTACATTTGCCTCAGTCTAACCATTTTGGTTTAGACTGACACGTGTTGAGTCTAGCACAGGTTAGACATAGGTAGATGCATTTCCAATATTTCCAATATTTCAAAATTTCCAAAGCGGATTTTAGGAAGCATTCAGATGTTTTAAACCGCAGGCCAAGCTGGCAGCCTTACCCCAAGCCCTCAACAAATCTCCATCCAATGCAAGACAGGGACAGAGCCATAGAAGTGATAATAGACCACCTTTTTGCAAGGAGCTTGTGGATTGGAAATGTCTGAAGGGCAGGAAAAACTCCTCCCCTTGTCTCCTCCCATCTAGCCCACCACCCGAGGTCATGAGATGCTAATGTCTGGCAATGTCAAGATCTAAGACTCTTGTGGCTACAATCAACATCAAAGACCCACAACCCTGGACATTCCTTTTTGCCCAGACCCCTCCAGGTCCAAACCCTCCTTAACCCAAAGGCCCTTAAATATACCCAGTTCTTGGCCCTTTGGGGCCACACTTGCCTCTGGGTGTTGGCTCCCTTTCCAATCTGTGAAAGGTAATAAATTTTACTTTCTCTCACTCCTTACTTGGTTGCAATCTTGCGTTATTCCCACTGCATCGGTACCGGTACTGGCACCCCTTGCCTCAGTTTCCCCTTTCAGGAACCCTCAATTTACAGGTAGTTGGTCAGAAGTATGGGAGAATCCGACATGCAACTGTCATGTGAAGTGGGTCAGTCTTGTGGGACCGAGCCCTTAACCTGTGGGCTCCGATGTCAACTCGAGGTAGGTGGTGTCAGGACTTGCTTGGTGTGGAAGAGACCTACACATGTGGTGTCAGAAGTGTTATGTGAAAATATGCAATATATATATTTTTAAGAGCCGGGTATTGCTATGTTGTCCAGGCTGGAGTGCAGTGGCTGCTCACAAGAGCCATCAAAGGGCACTACAGCCCCAAATATTTGGCCTCAAAAGTTTCTCCTGCCTCAGCCTCCCAAGTAGCTGGGACCATAGGCATGCACTACCATACTCTGCTTTAAAAAAAAAAAAGCAGTTAAAAAAATGTTACATGGCTAACAGGAAGTCTGGAGAGGTCTAAATACCCCCCAAGTTGGGTAACCACAACAAACAGGCAAGGAAGAGCCAGACTTGAGGACACTTCAGAAATTCCCTGGACCAATCTGATCCACTAATTACTGAATCATGCAACTTCAGAAGCTCCAAAAACTGGACCACTGGGGTTCCTGACATGTATCATGCTGCAGCTGGAAGAGTATGGCTACTGCACTGACCTGCGCCAAAAACCTCCTCACAAGCTTTTCTTTTTTTTTTAGTCGGAATCTCACTGTGTTGCCCAGATTGGAGTGCAGTGGCCGCTCCCGGCCACCGCAGCCTTGACCTGTTGGGCTCCGGCAATGCTTCCGCCTCAGCCTTCCAAGTAGCTGGAACTACAGGCGCGCGCTACCACGCCCGGCTGATTTTTTGATTTATTGTAGAGATGAGGTCTCACCAAGTTGCCCAGGCGGGTCTCGAACCCGCGGGCTCAGGCAGTCCACTCACCTCAGCCTCCCAAGGCGCGGGATGAGGCTGAGCCACCAAGCCCGGCTGTCTCTATCTTCTTAAACTTTTAAGGATTAAAACAAATAAAAAGACCAGGCAGATAAATTGTAGCAGATAGGGACGGCACCACTTTTATCCCTTAAGTATTCACATTTAGTGCTTCCCCATGTCCCACTGCAGGGTTTTGTGTCTTTGAATTTTCTCTGGTACCTTGAAAAGGCCACACTGATGGCAGATGGCAGGAGACTGATGGGAGATGGTGCTAATATTTTAGGTGGTATTAATACTGCACGTGCTATTGACTCGTATTAATACTTCTGGTGGTATTAGCCCTGGCATTAATGCTTCTGGTGGTATTAGCCCTGGCATTAATGCTTCTGGTGGTATTGACTCTGGCATTAATACAACAGGTGGTTATTGACCCTGGTATTAATGCTTCAGGTAGTATTAGCCCTGGTATTAATACATCGGTGGTATTAACCCTGGTACTAGTACTTCAGGTGGTATCAACTCTGGTATTAATACTTCAGGTAGTATTGACCCTGGTATTAATGATTCAGGTGGTATTCACCCTGGTATGAATGCTTCAGGTGTTATTGACCTTGGTATTAAGGCTTTAGGTGGTATTCACCCTGGTATTAATGCCTCAGGTGGTATTGATACTGGTATTAATGCCTCAGTATTGACCCTGGTATTAATGTCTCAGGTGGTATTAACCCTGGTATTAATGCCTCAGTTGGTATTGACACTGGTATTAATGTCCCAGGTAGTATTGACCCTAGTATTAAAACCTCAGGTGGTATTCACCCTGGTATTAATGCCTCAGGTGATATTGTCATTGGTATTAATGTCCTAGGTGGTATTGACCCTGGTATTAATGTCTCAGGTGTTATTGTCCCTGGTATTAAAGCCTTAGGTGGTATTCACCCTGGTAATAATGCTTCAGGTGGTATTGATCCTGGTATTAATGCCTCAGTATTGACCCTGGAATTAATGCCTCAGGTGGTATTCACCCTGGTAATAATGCCTCAGGTGGCTTTGATCCTGGTATTAATGACTCAGTTGGTATTGACCCTGGTATTAATGCCTCAGGAGGCATTCATACTGCAGCTCCCTCACCTTTCCCCTGGCCTGCACGCTACACCATTTTCCAGAATTCCCCTGGGTTTAGCTTGGCGCTGCTACACTAGCTGGCTTGACAACACATTCTCTGTTGGTTCTCTTCTCTGCTTCTCCTCTACCAGCATTTTGCTGAATTTTCCCCCCAGCTTCCAGGTAAAGTGCCTTCACTCCTCCGGCTTCTGGGGGAACTTAAAGACAGACATGAATTAATCACGTTAATTAATGCTCAGCCTCCCTGGTCTGAAAGGTCATTATGTGTGTATTTGCATTCTCCTTCCAAAAGCTTTTGAAAGCAGTGCGTGCTAAGCCATTTCCCATTTGTGCTTTGCCGCCAAGAAGCCGACAGGAGATGCTCAGGACGGGCAAATGTCAGCCCCCGCGGGCACAACTGCAACTGACAAAACTGTTTATTGGAGGAATTCTGGCTGTCAGTTCTGATCTCTGCTGATGATCAGAGGAATTCACTCATTCTGCAAATATTTTCTGAGCTCTGCCTCTCTGCAAGAGGCCCAGGCAGCCCTGGCCAAGCTAAAACAAACACTGTCTGTTTTCTCTGAGATGTAGCTTTCAGATTACTCTATTAAAAAAACACTGATGAATCTGTTCAGAATTAATGTTTGAGTTACTGTTGCACTAGTGATGATTCCCCAAGGGTTGAGGGGTGAATAATAATGACCAGTTTTTTCTTCTTTTACCAGCGATGCAGGATTTATTTCTGATCATTATAATGGCCGGCCCTTTCTCAAAGAGTCCACACAGTGTGGTGTCCACCCATGAGTGCTGGGGCAGAAGCAAGGTTGCAAACTGCTGGCCACTGAGACTTAGCTTTGGGAGCAGATCTGGCAGCAGTGGTGAAGCCCGAAGCAGGGGATTCGTCTCTGGCCCGAGAGCCAAGAGTGTTGAACTGTGGAGCTACCAACCAGCTGTGTGACCTTAGGATGTCCCTTGCACTTGCTAGTCTCAGTTTCTTCATCTCTAAGATGAAGGGAAGGGATCAGACAGTCTCCAGGGTCATTAACCGTAAACATTTACGCGTGTCTTAAAAAAGGCAATAGACCCAAATCAAATCTGTGGTTTGGCTTCACTTTTCCTCTGTTTTGCTCCACCTCTTGCCAGGTTGGTGGGGACAGAGGGCTCCCTTTTCTTGAGTTACTAGGCACTATTGGCCATAACAAGCGTTTGCAGTGACTGGGCACAGTGGCTCATGCCTGTAATCCCAGCAGTTTGGGAGGCTGAGATGGAAGGGTTGCTTGAGCCCAGGAGTTTGAGACTAGCCTGAGCAATATAACAAGACCTCATCTCTATGAAAAATAAAAATAAAAATAATTACTCAGGTGTAGTGATACCCCACCCCATAAGACTAGGACCCAAGGGCTCACAGATTTTGCCCCGTGTCATCTGGTTTAGAGCAGGAGTCTAGGCCGGGCTTGGTGACTCAGACTGTCATCCCAGCACTTTGGGAGGCTGAGGTGAGTGGATTGCTTGAGCCCATGGGTTCGAGACCCACCTGGGCAACTTGAGGAGACCTCATCTCTACCATAAATCAAAAATTAGCCGGGCGTGGTAGCATGTGCCTGTAGTTCTAACACCTTGAAAGGCTGAGGTGGAAGGATCAAGGGAGCCCAGCAGATCAAGGGAGCCCAGCAGGCCAAGGCTGCAGTGGCCGGGAGCGTGCCACTGCACTCCAGTCTGGGTGACAGAGTGAGACTCCAACTCAAAAAAAAAGTGTTTTCAGTGACCTGGTTCAAGAAGTTGATGGTTAGAAAGAAAAGAATCCCTTGTAAGGGGGTGGGGGTGGAGAAGTAAGGGTGAGAATGCTTTCTGGGCTGAAGAACATTTGGGGATCCAGAATTGGTGAAGACCCTGCGGGGAAGGTTCTTGTTGATGCTTGGGAGACAAGGACATTGAGGGAATGTGGTAGAAAAAAGAACAGAAACGTCTTTCCTAGTTTTCTCAATTAAATGTTGTAATTTTTTTTTTTTTTGAGTTGGAGTCTCACTCTGTCGCCCAGACTGGAGTGCAGTGGCCGCTCCCGGCCACCGCAGCCTCGACCCGCTGGGCTCCGGCGATCCTTCCGTCTCAGCCTTCCGAGTAGCTGGAATTACAGGCGTGCGCTACCACGCCCGGCTGATTTTTTTTATTTATTGTAGAGATGAGGTCTCGCTGCCCAGGTGGGTCTAGAACCCACGGGCTCCGTCAATCCACTCACCTCAGCCTCCCAAAGGCGCGGGATTACGGGCTGAGCCACCGAGCCCGGCTGTAATTTTTTTTTTTTTTTTTGAGCTGGAGTCTTCACTCTGTCGCCCAGGTTGGAGTACGGTGACAAGATCACATCTCACCAAAACCTCAACCTCCTACGCTCAGGTAATCCTTCTGCCTCAGTCTTCCAAGTAGCTGGGACTACAGATGTACGCCACCAAGCTCGGTTAATGTTTTTATTTTTTATTTTTTGGTAGAGATGAGGTCTCTACTGTGTTGTCCAGTCTGGTCTCAAACTCCTGGGCTCAAGCAATCCTCCTGCCTCGGTAATCCCAAAGTATTAGGATTGCAGGTGGGAGCCACTGTGCCCGGCCCCTCCTGATTTTCACGTCATAACTGTTATAACTCCCATAGTTCTCAAATCTGGCTGCACGGTAGAATCATCCAGAGAGCATTAAAAAAAAAAAAATCACAAAGTCCCCCACTTCCTAATTGAATTGGTCTGGGATGGGGCCCTGGCATGGGCATTTCTGAAATGCTGGGAAGTGATTCCACTGTGTAGCCAGGACTGAGAGCCACTAAATGGCAACCAGGAACTTGGAAACGGCCTCTGTACCTTTTTTCCATCCTCTCCCTTTTCTTCCCCATTGAGTCATATTTTCCTTTCTCTTCTGTTTTCATCCACTCCTCAGAAGTCCAAAGTCACAGGTGGGCAGGAGATGGAAAAGGGAAGATTACACATTCTACCTTCTGGTTAGTTCCTTTACAGTTTATGAGGCTTCAGGAAAGTTGCTTTCTCTCCATAAATATGACTCATACTACTTGAGAAAAACATGAGAAATACCCCCAAACAAGAAAGAAAACACATCTCAAAGTCTCAGGCTGGTCCACCCCTCAAAGGCAATCACTGCGAACACCATTCACATTCTTGTCTGTTCTTTCTCATTTTTTTCTTGAGGTCTGTTTTCTTTGTTTGAATGCTTTCCCCTGCTGTATATACCAGGAGTTGGCAAACCGCAGCCCACAGGCCAAATGCAACCCTCCACCGGTTTTTGTAAATAAAGTTTTATTGGGACACAGCTACGCTCGCTTGTTACCTATGGTCTATGTCTGTTTTCACACTGCAATGGCAGAGCTGGATAGTCGCAACCATCTGGTCCACGAAGCCTGAAATGTTTACTATCTGGTCCTTTACTGAAAACGTGTGTTGGCTTTTAGTATATCCTATCCTGTACTCTCTTTTTCTCCCAATTTTACCTTATATCACGAGCATTTTCCCACGTTATTAAAAATGTTTCGTAAACGTCATTTCTAATAACTGCCTGATGTTTCATTACACATTGCATAGTGAGGTTATGGCTAGTCTTTCTCTTATTTTTAAACAATTGTATGTTTTTGCCCCCAATTTTTCACGCTTTATAATGTTTCAGTGAGCATATTTGGACATAAACTATTTGTATTTGCATTTTTTTCTTTTTTTAGCATTGTGTCTAGATTATTCAACTGGTAGTTAGGGGTATTTTAACACTTTCAAGCCATCCTACCAACTTCCTTATTCTAAGGCAACGCATCAGTACTCTTCAGTAATATGGTACACAACTTAATTTTCCACCTACTTACCAGCATTGAGTATTATCATTTTAAACATTTTCTACTTTTAGTTAGGAAAACAAAAAGGTATTGCTTTCATTTTCTTGTCTTCTAAGTCTCATGAGATTGGACTTGTTGCTAGAGAGTTGCATTCCGTTGACGACTTTTTTTTTGCATTTTCTTTCTCTTTTAATTTTTATTTTGAAATTGTGGGGTACAATTCAGGGTTAGGTATACAAATGTTCATTGTGCAGGCACCCTTATTGATGAGGTGTGCCCCCCTACCCCAGGTGGATATCAACTGTGGTTGGCTACTTTTTAATCTGTGTCTGGCCTTCTGCACTGGGCAACGTGGAGAGTTCTGGTCCCGCCACTCACCTTAGCCTGGAGCAGGGCTCCTGCCTCCACGCGGTTCTTTTCGACATCTCTCTCCCACTGAATTCTGATCATCTCAAGGATGTCGTCCAGACCTGTGCCAATGGGAACATCCATTTGCTCCAGCTCAGACCCTGCCAACTGTTTATGCAGCACCTTCACATCCTGAAACGACAATACACACCTCAGGTGAGTCACAGGGGAGAAGGAAATGACAGAATCCTAACCAGCAGAAGTCCAGGTCTGTGGGCAATACTTTGCCTTCTCATTCTGCAGCTGCCAATCATGGGCTTCGCAGAGACAGGGAACGTCACTTATCTTCTTCCCAGCACAGGTGTCACAGTCTCTATTCACAAGGATGCATTTCTTGTTGTTGTTGTTGTTGTTGTTGTTTTTTGAGTAGGAGTCTCACTTTGTCAACCAGGCTGGAGTGCAGTGGCATGATCACAGCCACCGCAGCCTCTACCCACTGGGCTCAGGCGATCCTTCCACCTCAGCCTTCCAAGTAGCTGGAACCACAGGCATACGCCACCACACCTGACTAATTTTTTGATTTATTGTACAGACAAGATCTCGCCAAGTTGCCCAGGCTGGTTTCGAACCCCTGGGCTCAGGCAATCCTCTTACCTCCGCCTCCCAAAATGCTGGGATTACTGGCGTGAGCTATCTCGCCCGGCCAGGATACATTTCTTAGGATGGTCTCCACAAGCCCAGACCCAAAGCAAAAATCAAAATAAATAAATGACTAAATAAAAACAAAAACAATGTAAGCAACAACAGCAAGATGAATTTAGACATAAAAGCCAGATGAGGCCGAAAGAGATTTAAAGATAAATTTGGGCCAGGGTCAGTGACTCAGCCAGTAATCCCAGCACTTTGGGAGGCTGAGGCGAGTGGATTACCTGAGCCTGTGGATTTGGGACCAACCTGGGCAACTTGGCGAGACCTCGTCTCTACAATAAATCAAAAAATTAGCCGGGTGTGGTAGCGCGCGCCTACTTGGAAGGCTGAGGCGGAAGGATCGCTGGAGCCCAGCAGGTCAAGGCTGTAGTGGCCGGGAGCAGCCACTGTACTCCAGTCTGGGTGACAGAGTGAGACACCAACTCGAAAAAAAAGAATTAAAAGCCAGCGCTGGACTTTCAGATTCTAAAGCCCAGGCCAACAGATTTTGTTGTGGTAATGCATGGCGCTGTTAATCTTTTTTGTTTTTTGAGTCAGAGCCTTACTCTGTCGTCCAGGCTGGAGTGCAGTGGCACACTCATGGCCGCCCCTGTGTCGACCTGCTGGGCTCAGGCAATCATTCCACCTGAGCCTTCCAAGTAGCTGGAACTACAGGTGCGCGTTACCATGCCTAGCTAATTTTTTGATATATTGTAGAGATGAGGTCTCACCAAGTTGCCCAGGCTGGTCTCGAACCCCTGGGCTCAGGCA
>NW_007252971.1:8824-14259 GCF_000164805.1 Carlito syrichta | reverse complement strand
AAAAAAAAAAAAAAAAGAAAACGAAAAAATAACTTTGGAGTCTCTAAAGGATTACTACTGCTGGAGCACAGTCTTAAATTACTGAGCTAAGAACACGAAGAATTGGGCTTATGGTTGTTGGTTAGCTCCAGGAGGGATCGGAGGAAGGACTTCCTCATGTGATCATTGGTAAATGAGTTTTCACTCTTTCAGCTGGAAGCAGCTTGGATCCTGGATCAGACAGTGATACGATGAGGAGTTCTAGAATGCCTGCAGTCTGACAGGGAACTGGACCCCATAACCATTGGGGGTCCCCCGTCAATCCTGTCACTCAGCGATGCTTTGGGAGTATGGATGCTCCCTCTAGCGCAACACAGATGACCTCACTCGCTAGTGCTTAGACCGGCTGTACCCGCGCCACCCCCCACCCCCATTTCTGTGCTGGGCTGGTCCCTGTTGCTATTGGATTTGAGACCCCTGAAGTACCCGACCGCTGCTTGGATTTGGAAGAACCTTGCAGGTCTTTCCCTGCAGCCCTGGGCTAACACTGCAGAGGGGTTGCGGTGAGCGACCGTGGCCATGAAGCACAGCCTGACGGAGGTGCCTCTGGGCTTGTGGCCCAGCCAGTGGCCCGGCCCCCACCTACCTCTTCATAGTTCCTTGACAGTGAGTCGAGTTCTTCTTTCAGGCTTTCTATCTGACTCTCCAGATCCATTTTTGTCAAATTAGCTTCATCGATGACTTTATACAGAGAGTTGATTTCCTCTTCCGCCGCCTTTCGAAAGGGCAGCTCGTTTTCATATCTGCAGATAAAGGAATTTAATCAGCATAATGGGGTAGCCCAAATGAAAAAAAAATCAGATTATAAATGTTGCCCATAGGCCAATTATGGGATAGTTAGACATGATTAGTGAAAAGTCACTGTTCCAGTAGCTTTAAGGGCACTGTTAGTTAACCATCATGCATTGATTTATGAATATGAGAGTGATTACTGCCAGCTTCTGATAGCTGGGCTTCGCGGTGTGCCAGCCTTGTGGGCATTTGGAGCACAGAATGTGTCTCCAGAAGTTCAGATCCAGGTAAGGGGCCCAGCATATTCATTGCTACCCTGAATTATTCTCCCTCTCATCCGAGGACACTTGGACAAACGTTGCTGAGACGCTGGGTATCCCAAAATGAGGAATATGGTTTCTAGTTCCAGTGAGCCCGTGTGAGATTCCAGGACAGTGGTGGAAAACCCCAGTGCCCTCAGAGTGGGAAATGGAGAGGAGGAACTTTTAAGCATGGTTCTCAAGCCTGGACTCAGTCACCTGGTAAGCTTGAAGGCTGCTGACACTTGGGACCTGTCCACCTTCCACCCCCAGGTCTTCCAATCTAATTAGTCTGTAGGACTTCTTGTGCAGTAGCATTTGTGAGAGAACAAGCAATTCTTTTTTTTTTCTTTTTTTTTAGTAGGAGTCTCACTCTGTCACCCAGGTTGGAGGGCAGTGGCATGCTCCCGGCCACTGCAGCCTCAACCTGCTAGGCTCAGGCGATCCTTCCACCTCAGCCTTCCAAGTAGCTGGAACTACAGAACTGCACCACTATGCCTGGCTAATTTTTTGACTTCTTGTAGAGATGAGGTCTCACCAAGTTGCCCAGGTTGGTCTTGACCCAGTGGGCTCAGGCAATCCTCTCACCTCGGCCTCCCAAAGTGCTGGGATTATAGGCGTGAGCTACCAGGCCCAGGAAGGTAATTCTAATATGCAGCCAGAATTGAGAACCACTGCTCTAAAGGAGTAGTTTTCAAAGAAGAGCCCCAGGACCAGCGGTCAGTATTCCTCAGAATGTGTTAGAAGTGTACATTTGAAAAAAAAAATGGAACCAACCAGGTTGCCATTTGAAACCGGACTGCATTTTTAAAATGTGGTACAGGCCATTGCCTTGCTGAGCTATGGTTTGGTCAAGTGCTCTTTGAGCTATGGCCAAGCCATGTTTTCTTAAGCTTTGGCCCCTCCCCTACCTTGGGGAGGTGGATCTCCTCTTTCTCTCTCTCTCTAATTTACTTTCTAAATAAACTATGTTTTCTAATCTAAAAAAATGTGGTACATATATACAATGGAATATTATGCAGCCATAAAGAAGGACAAACGTATGGACTTCGCAGCAACTTGGATAGATTTAGAGTCTATCATACTCAGTGATCTATCACAGAAGCAAAGAACTGAGTACCACATGTTCTCACTCATAAGTGGACTCTGATCATTTATCATAATACTATAAGAAAGGGATTGGCAGTAGTGGGATTCTGCCAGGGTAGTGGGGTGGGCATATAACATCAATATGGGTCCCTGATCTCAAACCAGGCAAAGTGGGGACCAAAGGGAGGCCCAAACTTCACCTGTATGGTGTCCACTCGTATACCTCATAAAGATCTGCACCCCATATCTTTAAAATAAAAAATATTTTTAAAAAAAGAAAGAAAAAATGTAAATTTGGGGCCTTCGCTCCAGACCTACTGAATCAAAAACTCTAGGGTGGGGTACAGCAATCTATAAGCCTCCTGATTCCAGCAAGCGCTAGAGTTTTAGACTCCTGCTCTGCTTTTTTTTTCTGAGTTGGAGTCTCACTCTGTCACCCAGACTGGAGTGCAGTGGCACGCTGCTGGCCACCGCAGCCTTGACCTGCTGGGCTCCGGTGATCCTTCCGCCTCAGCCTTCCAAGGAGTCAGAACTACAGGCGCGTGCTACCACGCCCAGCTAATTTTTGATTTATGGTAGAGATGTCTCGCCAAGTTGCCCAGGCGGGTCTCGAACCCACGGGCTCAGGCAATCCACTCGCCTTGGCCTCCCAAAGTGCTGGGATGACAGGCTGAGTCACCAAGCCTGGCCTAGACTCCTGCTCTAAACCAGATGACACGGGGCAAAATCTGTGAGCCCTTGGGTCCTGGTCTCTGTCTACAGGGCAGGGTTGGAGCCGATATCCATGGCTCTGGATCCTCCTGGGGCTTCTGTGATCCCACCTGGCCTCCAGGAGGTTGGAGGAGAACGAGACAGACTCCAGGACGGCATCACCCACATAGCCCTTGAGCCCGGGGTGTGGAGAGACTGTCCCCTCTCCACAGAGCGTTACCTCTCTCTAAAGTCGTCCGCACCCGCCTGGATAGTCTCCGTCTGCAGCATGAGCCGAGCATTTTCCAAGACGGCCTCGCCCACCTGGAGCAACCATACACAGAAGGAGACAAGGTCAGACATCAAGGTCACTTCCCGCCATGACTTGTGTTGGGCAGAGGCTCTGGAGCTCAGAGAAATTTTCTTATAGCAAATATTTTAGAATTAAAGTGTCTCTCCGAAAAGGTGGCAGGGGTGGGGGAAATGAACAATAACGCATACTATCTGGATATCTTCCAAGGGTTTCAGAGCTGGATTTTTGGAACAAAAAGATTTTTCAAAGGCAGACTTGTTCACAGCTTGTCAGAGTGACGAGCTTTCAACTCTCCAGGGGAGGGTTCTGGCTCTTGAAATAAAGTTTCACTGGTTTTACTTAGCAGCTCTTAACACTTTCTGGTCACAGACGCCTTTGAAAAACTGATGAAATCCCTAGATTCCTGCTGTCCTGCAGAGCTTCCTGTGATGATAGAAATGTTCTGTGTGGCCACGTGGCACTCAGTGTGGCAAGGGTGACTGAGGGACTGAAATTCAATTTTATCCACATTTAATGAAAGTGAAATAGCACATGTGGCCAGTGGCTATGAAATACGACAACGTGGTTCTGGGATTTTGTCCGCCCTCCAGAGATACATGTGAACATAAACATTGTGCGTTTCATTCAGGGTGTTCGTGGAACATTGAAGGGTGGTGTTTTCTTTTCTTTTTTTTTTTTGAGTTGGAGTCTCACTCTGTTGCCCACATTGGAGTGCAGTCGCATGCTACTGGCCACCACAGCCTTGACCTGCTGGACTTTGGCGATCCTTCAGCCTCAGCCTTCCAAGTAGCTGGAACTACAGGCGCATGCTACCACGCCTGGCTAATTTTTGATTTATTGTATAGATGAGGTCTCGCCAAGTTGCCCAGGCAGGTCTCGAACCCGCGGACTCAGGCAATCTACTCACCTCAGCCTCCCAAAGTACTGGGATTACAGGCTGAACCACTGAGCCTGACTCTTTTTTTTTTTTTTTGAGTTGGAGTCTGTTGCTCAGGCTGGAGTGCAGTGGCACGCTCATGGCTACTGTAGCCTCAAACTGTTGGACTCAGGTGATTCTTCCACCTCAGTCTTCCAAGTAGCTGGAACTACAGGTGTGCACCACCACACCCGGCTAATTTTTTGATGAGGTCTCTACAATAAAGTTGCCCAGGATGGTCTTGAAACTCTGAGCTCAGGCAATCCTCTCACCTCTGCCTCCCAAAGTGCTGGGATGACCGGCATAAGCCACTATCCTTTGCCTCCTTTTAAAGTAACAGCCCTCTCTTCTCTGCCCACATTAAAGCTCATAGAGAAACCAAGTATATACACAGTTGTCCTGGTGTCCAGGGTGGCATGGCTCCAGCTTTCCATGGATGCTGAAGTCCCTCAGATAAAATGGTGTCATATAGCATGCACATCCCCCCATGTACTTTAAATCATCCTTAAGGCTGGGCACAGAGGCTCAAGCCTGTAATCCCAGCACTTTGGGAGGCCGAGGCAAGAGGACTGCCTGAGCCCAGGGGTTTAAGACCAGCCTGGGCAACTTGGTGACACCTTAGCTCTACAATAAATGAAAAAATTAGCCAGGTGTGGTAGTGCATGCCTATAGTTCCGGCTACTTGGAAGGCTGAGGCAGAAGGATCGCCTGAGCCCAGCAGGTCAAGGCTGTGGTGGCTGTGCGTGTGCCACTGCACTCCAGGCTGGGCAACAGAGTAAGACATTGACTTAAAAAAAAATCATCCTTAAATTACTTACAATACCTAATACAGTGTCAATGCTACATAAATAGTTGTTATTTACAGTATTGCTTAGAAAGCAATGACTAGAAAAAAGTCTGTACGTGTTCAATACTGATGTAATCATTCTTTTTTTTCCCCAAATATTTTTGATCCACGGTTCGTTGTGTCCATGGGGGTGGGGCTCATTGATACAGAGGGCCAACTGTATATTAAGCCAGTGGTTCTCAAAGTGTGGGCCCTGGACCAGCAGAATCAGCATTGCCTGGAACTTGTGAGAAATACAACCTCTTAGACTCTATTTCAGGTGTCCAAATCTCAGGGGTGGGTCCAACATTGTATGTTTCTTTTGTTTGTTTGTTTGAGTTGGAGTCTTTGTCGTCCAGGCTGGAGGCAGTGGTCCACTCACACCCACCGTAGCCTTGACCTGCTGGTCTCAGGTGATCCTTCTGCCTCAGCTTTCCAAGTAGCTGGAACTACAGGCATGCACCACCACATCCCGCTGATTTTTTTTTTTTTTGAGTTGGAGTCTCACTCTGTCGCCCAGACTGGAGTGCA
>NW_007252971.1:1331-8686 GCF_000164805.1 Carlito syrichta | reverse complement strand
GGTCTCGAACCCGCGGGCTCAGGCAATTCACTCACCTCGGCCTCCCAAAGAGCGGGATTACAAGCTGAGCCACCGAGCCCGGCCCCTGCTGATTTTTTAAAAAATTTATTGGAGAGATGAGGACGCACCAAGTTGCCCATGCTGGTCTCAAACCTGTGGGCTCAGGCAATCCTCTCACCTCCGCCTCCCAAAGTGCTACAATTATAGGCATGAGCCACTGCGCCCAGCCAACACTTTATGTTTCAATAGGCTTTCCTAGTGCTGACGACACGCACTCGGCTTAGAGAACCACTGCTCTACCCAGACCTGCCTCCAGGCCCACTTGGGCTGCCTCCAGGGCCTCACATGACATTGAGTCGATGAAGAGGAGACGAGATTTACTGGAAGCCTTTGGGAGGCTTCAAGCACGGAGCAGGTGGGACCTGCATATCAGCAGGCCCCTCTGACTGAGCGGGAAGGGAGGCTTGCAGGAGGCAGCAGGACCGCCGAGGACCAGCCAGAAGCCTCTCGAGGAGTCCAGGGAGTCCATCTTACTAGTGATGGCAGCTGTGACAAATGATGTGGTTATGGGGAAGATGGAGAGAAGCAGCCTGGTTCACGGCATATTTGGGGGCGAAACTGTCAGTTCTTGGTGGTATAGTTGTGGGGCCTGGGAGGGGAAAAAGATCCAAGGAGGACCCCCAGGTTTCTGATTCTATTCCTCCCTCCTGAATCATCCCTGCATCTGACTCACCCTACCCCTGTGGCAAATGACCCTCCTCCCCGCCACATTTAATATAAACATTCTGTAGACAACGACAGCGTTTTCTCACTCTTGAACCTAGCTCCACGTGGGCCGGTTACTTAGAGTAAGGACTTCTGAGATTTGGTTATCTCACCCATGAAGGATAACGACCCTTCCTTCTTCCTAGGGCGGTTGTGAGAATTAAACGAGCCATGTATGCAAGACTCAATATATGTAAGACTCAGCGGACTGCCTGGCGCAGAGGAGGTATTCCGTGAATGGGAGCCATTGTCACGATTGTGGTTTGTCCTCGTACAAAGCAGTTGTTCAGTGAACGCTGAGTGACTCTGACGGGTTTGTGCAGGCTGGCACTGTCCCGCTCTGCTTTTTCTGAACCAGGCAGTTGAACGAAGACATCCATCTAGTGGCTTGTACATAGATTTTTCTTTCTGCTGGTCGTCCATACCATGATGATGAGGCTTTTGTCCTTTTTTTTTTTTTTTTTTTACAGCTGTCCTCCTCACTGTGGATGCAGTTATCAAAATAAATGAGCAGCTGAGAGATGTGGCCATGACTGTGTCTTAAAAAGGGCAGAGACAAGCAGCATTAAAAAAAGACTATCATGTGGGCCCAAGGGTACAGTGAAAGCTTTGTTTGGAGTAAAAGATGTCGGCATCCTGGCAGCTAGAGGTTGGGGAGGAGGTGGACCAGACTGGGCTCCCAGGGAATTAAACTTGGCTGGTACCGCGGGGAGATGTGAGATTCCCTTGGAAACCCTTCCCACACTGATTAGACTTTCACGTGTAGGACGGACGCTTGGCCTAACTTGCTTCTGGCAACAAAAGAATGAGAAATGACAATCCGTCCCTGGCACACCGGGGACACAGCGCTCGCTGCGATGGCGAGACCATCTCACCAAGCCCTTAGATGCTTCTCTGTGCATGTCCTGACTTGCTGGTTGCATGTGTCACAAGAAACGTGTTTTTCTCTCTCAGCCCCCCGAGACAACTTTATCCTGCATTTCTCCTACACCATCCACCATTCGTTCTCACCCTTTCCTCCTTTACGGGTCTTTCTCCTTCATCTGATGTCTGCATGTTAGTTGCTCAGGACTGGGTCTTGGGGCTTCTTTTGATTCCTAAGTGATCTGGTCTAGGCGCATGGACGAATGCACCATGGCAGACCTCCCCTCCCCGCTCCAGACTTGCATATTTCTCCTCTCTCCCTGGGATCGTCATTGGCTGTTTCTGACATCTCAAACTTAACATGTACCTAACTGCAAATCTAGATTTTCTTCCCTATCTCCACCACCCCTTAAATATCTCCACCTCGGTGAACAACCCTGATACTCACCTAGAGACCAGGAGTCATCATCACCTCTCACTGTCTCTCATCTTCCACATCTATCCAGCACCAAGTCTGCCCAATGTTACCCTCACGATGCATCTCAGATTTGTGCACGCTGTCCATCTCTCCTGATGTCACCCTGGCACAAGTCACTTTCACACTCTCCTATCCATTACAGCATTCTTCTCACCCCCTGGTCTGTTCTTCCCTCCTTCACTGCCTCCGACATCCTGCTTGCAGAGTGATCTTCTTAAACTCTTAAAACTGGATCATGTTATTTTTATTAAATTAAGTTAAAACTCTTGAGAGGTGTCTCATGTTTAGACTAAAACTCAGACTTCCGGCCAGCCACGGCGGTTCACGCCTGTCACCCCTCACTACAGTCACCAGTGTTGGACACCAAAGAGGTTTAACCGCCACTGCACATTTATAACATGTTCCTGGGCATTTGAATTTGAAGAGTTTGCTGTGTGCCTGTAATTCCGGCACTTTGGGAGGCCGAGGCAGGAGGATTGCTTGAGCCTAGGAGTTCGAGACCAGCCTGGGCAATCTAGTGAGACCTCATCTCTACCAACAAAACAAAACCAAAACTCAAACTTCTGAGAGTGGCCTTCAAGGCCCTGCAGGCTTATCACTCTTCCTCCAAGGTTCCAACCAGGAGGGTCACTGGGCTTTCTGAACCACACCAGCCTCTCTCTTGTCTTGAGGCCCTAGTCTCTCTGCCTGACCACCCTCCCTCTTTGGGGAGCAGCGCTTACATCCCAATCACCTCACCCCAAGCAGAACTTGCTTTGACTCTGCCTTTTTAGCTTTAAAACACTTACCACAGCTTTTAGTATTAGCCATTGTTATCTTTTGGTTTGTGAATTATCTTCTCTGTATTTTTCACTGGAAGACAACCTGTAGAGGCCAGACCCTGCCCTCCTGTCCCGTCTTTTGTTCCATCCTCCATTCCATCCCTGGTAGAGCAGGTATCGGTGGAATTAGTGGCCTCGTTGGGAGAAGAGGCCAAGGCGGAGAAGCCCTGGTGCCGGCCCTCACAGGACACCAGTTTCTTACCTAATTCCAGCCTGAGTACCACCTTCTGCCCCTCTCGCGCCTCCTCTCCCAAAGAACCCTCCATGCCCCACACAGATGGGCCCCGAATCCATTCCCCACTTCATTATCCAGCTTGGTTCAAGCCCTAATGATCCCTTGGTTTAATCTGAGAGTTGTTACCCAGGGACAAAAAAGAAAGCCCAAGCACAGTGTGTGAAGATTGCATCTGAACGTGAACTTGGAGGAAGCGCCATCAAGAAACGGAGAGGTTCAAGCATCCCTGGAGACAGGTCACCCCCAAGCAGGGTCACGACCATTGGGTGTCCAAGGCGAATGGGGGACACTTGAGAGCTGAGGCTGAGGCTCACTCTGGAAGCCAGACGGTGGATGTGTCTGAGTCTGGGCCTCAGGGAGCCTCTACTTGGTCGGAAAAGGCCTTTGGGGAAGGGCCAGGATAATCAGGATAAGCCCTCCATCGAGTTCCCCAGGTCCCACTCTCCCTGGAAACCCCTCTGCCTCTCCACGTTCTGGCTCTGTCTCCAGGTAACTTAGAAATAACACAGGGGTTGAGGACTCGAAGATGGCCTCAGTCGTACCAGTGAAGGAGAAGAAACTCACAGATGTCAAACGAAGGGGGCTGCCAAGCTGGATACTGACGTGAGATTTCACCCCTAACGGCATTATTGGAGCGTTCCAAAGAGGTTACCGCTGCTACCACAACAAGTACATCCACATCCATGGGAAGAAAGGGAGCATCTCCGGGGTTTCTATGGTGCTGGCAGCTTACGTGCTTTTCAGCTACTGCCTTTCTTACAAGGAGCTCAAACACGAGTGACCACGCAAGAGGGCACACTCTGCTCTCCTCACCATGACCTCGTTGGCCCAACACCCCTCCATGAGGAGCTTGACCATTGCTGAATCCTTTCATATGCTAATGAGAACACCCTAATAAAAGATGACTGGTCCCTGGGGGAAGAAAGAAATAGAGGGCTTAGCTTTGGACAGCAGTCACCAGTGCTGGACACCAAAGAAATGTAGCCACTGCTGCATACTTATAACAGAGTCCTGGGCATTTGTGTCAGAAGAGTTTGTCGTGACATTGCCCCCTGGGCTTAATTTTCCCCTGATGCTTCAACAAAATCTAAATTTTGAGCACCGGCGAACCTGGAGGCTCCGATGGACAGCCAACTGGTCTCCCTTTATGTCTCTCCCTCTCTCTCTGCCTTTCTCTGTCTCTCTTCTCCCTCCCCGTCTCTCTTTCTCTATCTTTCTCTCTGTCTCTGTGTCTCTTTCTCTCTCTCTCTCTGTGTGTGTGTGTGTGTGTGTATCTTTGTCTCTCTCTCTCTCTCTCTCTTTCTTTATTCAGAGATGTGCTCCTGAATAAACCTTCCCATGCCTCCTGTTTCCTGTGAACTCTTTAGCTTGGGACACAGGGACCCAAGTTTTCTCTTTTCCTCCAGCACGGACCAAATTATTTTTCTGAACAGACTCTAGTCTTCCCAGCTTCTAGCTCCTGCTCATGCTACTGTCTCTGCTGCTCATGCTACTGCCTCTGCATTTGATGGCCTAACCACACCAACCTGCCTCTAACCTCTCCTTTGTCAGGTGAACTCCTATCCATCCTTCAAAATTCGACTCTGGTTGTACCAGGCATCCTCTGTATACTCCCCAAAGTCCCTGTGGATATACTTGATCTTTGCAGTTGTCATGCTGTATATTGTTGTAATCTTTTCCAGGCCTTCTCTACCACTGACCTGTATGTTGTTGGGTCAGGGACAGGCTCTTGTTTCTGTCTCCTCAGCACCCGGGCGAATGTCTGACACACAGGTGCTCAGTAAATATTTGTTGACTCAATAGACAAGCAAGCTAGCTGAGGACAGGACGTTAGTACAGAACAACATCAAGACTATAAGGCAGAACACAACTAGGGGGATAGAACTAAATGTAAGATGCCTGGGGAGCAGAACTCAACTTTGAGGGTCAAATCAACCTCAGAAAACTCCAAATAGAAGCAACCAAATACATCATATCCAAACATTTCCCAAACACTTGCTGCATAGGATGCCACGGTAAGACCTTCACAGGCATGATCTAGTTCAGTCCCTACAACCAATGTGAGTGATTGTGCAAAGTGGGTGCATAGCAGTTACTTCCATTATATGATGGGGAAACTGAGGCCTGGAGCATTTAAGCAACTTGTACTAAGTGGCCCAGCTAGAACTGAACTCATACCTGTCTGACTTCACAGCCCATGATCTTTCTTTTACTTTTGTAGAAAAAAATTTTTTTATGAAAGATGTCAACTCTCTACAGCTATATATACAAGTAGAGAGACTAAAATACTGACCCTCTCTCCCATCCAACAATTGAAATCTCATAGCCACTTTTAAAAAAAACCTCTACTCCCATAGACTTTCACCCTCATCATGGAGGTTAGGATGACACATCACTTGATATATCTGTAAATATGCCTTTGTTTTGTATTCTTGTATTTTAACTGTAAAATTATTAAAGTGTCACATACACTTGATTTAAAAAGTGAAACAGCACTGAAGGCCTTGTAGAAAAAAACATTTCCCTGTCCCATGTCTTCCTAACCACGCATCCTACTCTTAACAGTTTCAGCTCTTCTTTTGTTCATAGCCTGCCCCATTTGTTCCATATTTCTCAATTGCTCAAGTTACCAGCTGCAGATGTTGCTGGCTGACTCCCAGCTGCTGAGTAAAGACCCAGCTCACTCACACCCTGTCTCCCTTGTCCCTTACCTGCTATCTTGATTACATTAAATCATTTAGCTCTATTTCTTGCATCATGGACAGTTTCCTTCTCACACTCAGGCTCACTTGTTCTCTCTTACAATCAAGGATGTTTTATTTGCTAAGATTAAAAGGAAAAAAAAAAGCTGGGCTTGGTGGCTCAGCCTGTAATCCCAGCACTTTGGGAGGCTGTGGTGAGTGGATTGCCTGAGCCTGCAAGTTCGAGACCCGCCTGGGCAACTTGGTGAGACCTCATCTCTACAATAAAATCAAAAATTAGCTGGGCATGGTAGCACGCGCCTGTAGTTCCAGCTACTTGGAAGGCTGAGGTGGAAGGATCGCCGGAGCCCAGCAGGTCGAGGCTGCAGTGGCTGGGAGCGGCCACTGCACTCCAGTCTGGGTGACAGAGTGAGTGAGACTCCAACTCAAAAAAAAAAAATTAAAAAATTAAAAAAAGGACTTCCGGCAAGATGGTGATGGGACAACCTGGTCTGTGAAACTCTCTGCAAAGGAGTACTGCAGTGGGTCTCTGGCTCTCGCCCCGGGAGCTGCAGACCCCAACACCGCAGCCTGGCATCGCAGTGGACTGGACAGCCACTGCAGCGCAGACGCTGCCGCCGCCGCCGCCACCGCCACCACCGCCACCGGTAGCACATTGCACCACCCGGGCCGGAGGCGATCCACAACTTCAGTCCTTGAAGGCCCTTCAGGGAAGATCTACTGGGATCGCTGCCACCTCTCCTGCGACCAAGACGTCCTGCCCACCATGAGTCTCCGGCCGTGTGCCCTGAGGCAGGCATCCATCTCCAGTCTCTGCCGGTTCCTGTCCAGCCTCACCCCCTCTGGGGCGAGCAGCTGAGATAGCACCACCTGCTGGCGATTCAAGGTAACAACACAGAACGGGAGAAACTAGCTTGAAAAAGACATAGGCCAGAGTGGTGAACGGAGGGTGATCTGAACTGTCCTTCACAGCAGACCAGGGGCAACTGACCCTAACTGCGAACTAATTTACCAGCTTGAAAAGAAAACTAGAAATCAGACCTGAAAGGACATTGGACTTAAACGAAATGTCTCAGAGTGTGCTTCATTGATTCTATCAGTTTAATGACTTAATTCTATTCCTACTGTATTGTTCCCTTTTTTCTTTTTTTCCTTTTCCTTTTCTTCTCTTTTCTTCTCTCTGTAAACCATATCTTTGTATAGAGGAACAGCACACTAACAAGATGGTTGGTTAGCTGTATATTAGCATCACTATATGTTTTCTTTTTGTTTGTATGAGAGTTGGTTCGACTGTAGCTGTGGTCTATTGTTTTTATCTGTTTCAGTATAGGTCTCTCTCTCCATTTGTTGGCACACTTATTTGTTTCCCCCCTTACTCCTCTATCTCTCCACCCCCCTCTTAACCCACTGTCTGCTCCATTCTCTTCCCTCTGCTAACCACATTTTATTCAGGGAGTAAGCCCTACGCCCCACTGCATGGACAGGTTCCA
>NW_007252971.1:0-858 GCF_000164805.1 Carlito syrichta | reverse complement strand
TACATAAAGAATAGGAGATTGAACAAACAGAAGTAAAATCAATCCCTTTACCCCTGAATAACAGAATTAAAGAAGATGGTGCCGTGGAGGGAAGGAAAACGTAGGGAGGGGCAAAAACTGCACAAATGAAGAAAAACCAAAAGAAGAATATAGGTCTCACACAGACCCCTGGGAGATCAGACACTGAGAAAACAGATGCTGGAACACAAACAATGAAGAGCCCCCAGAATGACTGGTCACATGCAACAAACCCAGACATCAAGACATTAATGGAGAGAATTAAAAAAAATTGAGGAGAGAAATGAGGAAAATAGGAAGGAGCTGATGTCAGAAATAACAGCAGTAAAGAATACTGTGCTGGAAATGAACAACAGACTAATAAGCATGGAAAGCAGAATCAGCCAAGCAGAAGAAAGAATCTCAGAGCTCGAAGACCAAAACACAGAACTAACCCAAACTGTCAAAAGCATAGAAAAGAAGCTCAAAAAGACAGAACAAAACCTGCAAGAGATGAATGATCACTTCAAGAGACCAAACCTAAGAGTAATTTGGCTTCCTGAGGCAGAGAGAGAAACAGAAGCCACACTGGAACAAACATTTCATGAAATCATTCAAGAAAACTTCCCTCATCTCATCAAGGATGAAAAAATTCAAACACAAGAGATTCAGAGAACTCCTGCAAGACAACAAATGAGAAGACCAACTCCCAGACACATAATAATTCGCCTAAACAAAGTAGCTATAACAGAAAAAATCCTAAAGGCAGCAAGAGAAAAAGGCCAGACTACCTACCAGGGAAGACTAATTAGAATAGCAGCAGATTTATCCACAGAAACCATTCAGGCTAGGAGAGCCTGG
>NW_007252970.1:755845-776116 GCF_000164805.1 Carlito syrichta | reverse complement strand
AATTAGCTGGAACTACAGGCACGCCCAGCTGATTTTTTGATTTATTGTAGAGATGAGGTCTCGCCAAGTTGCCCAGGCTGGTCTCAAACCCCTGAGCTCAGGCAATCCTCTCACCTCGGCCTCCCAAGTGCTGGGATTATAGGTGTGAGCCATTGCACCCAACCTCACGTCTTTTTCTTAAAGGAAGGCACTGGAATGCTGGGAGACTGAGTGTAAGCTCCATTTCTCTCCCTTCCTCTTATAGTATAAATCTCAAGACTGTGCACCTTCTCTCAGTCTTGCAGTGTCACGCTGGCTTTTAAAAGCCACCTGATCATTTTCTTTTTTCTTAACTGCCTTTAAACATTCTAACTATGCCAGTTACTTTAGCACCGTGAATGAGTTAAGACAGAAGTAGGTCTCTTGAACAGGGTCTCTTGAAAGGCTGGGTATGTTGGATGATGCTTCACTCACTTTCAAAAGGGAGAAATCGTAGGCTGAGTGGTTCTCTTGTGATGCTGAGTGGTTCTCTTGTGATGCCTGCTTGAGAAAAGGTCTGATGTAAAGTAAAACATCTCAACTTTCAAAGTTTTGTGCTCATCTGAGATGTTATAACTTTTAAACTTGATTATGGAGCTTTCATAAAGGTATTTTGGCCCAAATATACTAGTTTTGTGGTGAGACAAGTGATGGAACTTCTTTAAATGAGCCCTCTTTAACTTTATCCTTCTCTTTCTGAAAATTCTATAATGCCAATGTTAATCCTCTTGATGGTGTCTCATAAATTTCAAAGACTTGCCAATTATTTTCCTCAAGAAGAGAAAAAATGAGTCTCCTAATAAAACCAAGATATAATTGAAAATAACTGTGCTCCAGGATTCTGCAGGATAAATTTTAATAACACTTCTATAATAGTTAATCTACTAATTTTCTTCAGAAACTTGTACAGAATGTTCTGCTTTTCCTAATAATTTCTGTTAGAATCACAGTGGTGTTTTCTGTCCCATGTTTTATCCAAAGATTATTAGATGCATAGGCTGTTATAGAAATAACTTTTTCTCTCCAGATAGGCTATAAACATGCTGATGAGCTGATTGTGTCTTTGACAAGAAGCTGAATCTTGCTTATACAAGTTGCTGATCTATAAAAGAAGAGGATTGATGCTGTGTCAGTTAAGTGACACACTCTGGTTTGTAATTTAAATCCATAGATTTTATTATAACAGTTATATTTACACCAAAATTAGAGAATATGAATAGTTATATTTCTGTATCATGACTTGGCCAACTATTTTGCCAGTCACTGAAAAGTTCTTCCTTCACTTGTTTGTTGTGAATGCTACTGGGTTTCCTGCCAATTTGGTAGCAATTACCTCACATTGTCATCTAGTCATTTGAAAGAATCTTGCTTATAATAGATTATAAACAAATATGTACTGAATGAGTGAATGATGTTGTATTTTTCTTGTTTGTTTTTCACTGGAAGTTACAGATTTTTAAATAAATAATTTGTCATGATTCAGCTGCCAAAAATTAAGTCCATCATCATAAGCCCATCATTTAAATGACAAGTCAAATGCCAGAAAGCAGATAAGCAGTGGCATGATAGAATCTTTTATGGACGTGGATCATCTTTGTTCCTAACCAAGGGCATGGTATATAGAAGTCTAGACCAAAAAGCCAGGCAATAGTGAGAGTTAAACTATTAGAAGTAATAGGTCTTTCTGTGCACAATCTCTTTATTTCCGACTTTAAGCAATTGACCTTCCCTTAACACCAATTCCTGAGTGAAGTCTTCATACTAGGATGAAGTGTAGTTTCTCAAAGAAGCCTCAAAGCTTGGTTTGTGGAGGCTAGGTCAAATACTTACTGCTCTCTGTTGCCCCTTGTGGATGGAAAGAGGGAATACAACACAGATTTCCTAATAAACTAATATAAGAAAACTTCATCAGAGGAGATGAAATAATCAGAGGTTGAAGAGTCTTAGCAACTGTGGCATTCAGTGAACAAGGGAAGGATACGTTTGGAAGTTGCTTAGATTGCTTGCTTGAGGATGGTAGTGACTTGTACCACTGAGGTCCTTGCCCTGACAACTTTGTCTTGCATTGTTTCATAGAGTTTGTCAGTCCTGTTTTTTCACCTTTTTGGGGAGTCCATTGAAAAGTCTATAAGTTCCAATCTGAACATCGCCCACATTTGAACAACAGCCTCCACTTTTGAAAATTACCTAGGAATCACTGGACAAATAGTCTTTGTAACAGGTTCAAAATCCTATCTTGCTGCAGAGTCTTCCTTCAGTCTAAATTTCTTACTGAATTTGGAGCCTTATGTGGATTTTTATCATTTACTAAACAGTCTAGTCCTAGACACCCACTGTACTACCAAGTTCTGATGTAACGTATACTCATCTTGAAGGCCAAGTCAGTTTCTAAGGTTAATTCTTTTTTAAAACATTTTTATTTATTTATTTATTTGTTTTAAGAAATAGATTTTATTTTTTAGAGCAGTTTTAAGTTCATATCTCCCAAAAAAACCCGTCCCATTTTACTTTATTTTTTTTTTTAATTTTTTTATTTTAAAGATGTGTGGTACAATTCAGGGTTAGGTATACAAATGTTTATTATGCAGGTTCCCTTGTTGATGAAGTGTGTCCCTGCCCCCCATCCCCCCATCCCGCCCCCCCGCAGATTCCCACTACTGCCAATCCCGCCTCCCCCTGCCTCCCAGCAGTTTCCTGCTACTGCCAATACTCTTCTTATAGTATTACGATAATTGTTCAAGGTCCTAAGTCTACTTCTTATCAAGTCATTTTGTGTGTGCCTTATTTCTGCCAAAAGTGGGTTGTCATCATTGGAACCAAAGGATTTCCATGATGACTGGTATACAACTGTCCACATAGGAATTACTCAAGAACAAAAAAGATTAGAGGCTGATAGACACACCCTGAACTCCATTCCTTTACCTGTTTCTGCAGGACAGCTATCTTCATACTTCTGACTGATGAAGCTTCTACACATAATAGTAAAAAAAAAAATTACCATTTATTTAAGAGGTACTAGGTGCTTAACACTTGACATAGAACACTATGAGGTAGGTAGTATGAGTCCCATTTTGGTGTTGAAGGATATGAAGCTCTGAAAGGACACAATACTTGTGGAAGATCACAGAGATAGCTTGTAGCAGAGCAGCAATTCTGAACTAGGTATGTATGACCAGTGACATTAGCAATATGGCAGAATAAGAAGCCTCATCCCTTAACTCACCACAAAGCAACACAAAACTAGTATATTTGGGCCAAAATACCTTTATGAAAGCTCCATAATCAAGTTTAAAAGTTATAACATCTCAGATGAGCACAAAACTTTGAAAGTTGAGATGTTTTACTTTACATCAGACCTTTTCTCAAGCAGGCATCACAAGAGAACCACTCAGCATCACAAGAGAACCACTCAGCCTACGATTTCTCCCTTTTGAAAGTGAGTGAAGCATCATCCAACATACCCAGCCTTTCAAGAGACCCTGCTCAAGAGACCTACTTCTGTCTTAACTCATTCACGGTGCTAAAGTAACTGGCATAGTTAGAATGTCTAAAGGCAGTTAAGAAAAAAGAAAATGATCAGGTGGCTCTTAAAAGCCAGCGTGACACTGCAAGACTGAGAGAAGGTGCACAGTCTTGAGATTTATACTATAAGAGAAAGGAGAGAAATGGAGCTTACATTCAGTCTCCCAGCATTCCAGTGCCTTCCTTTAAGAAAAAGACGTGAGGTTGGGTGCAGTGGCTCACACCTATAATCCCAGCACTTTGAGAGGCCGAGGTGAGAGGATTGCCTGAGCTCAGGGGTTTGAGACCAGCCTGGGCAACTTGGCGAGACCTCATCTCTACAATAAATCAAAAAATCAGCTGGGCGTGCCTGTAGTTCCAGCTACTTGGAAGGTTGAGGTGGAAGGATCGCCTGAGCCCAGCAGGTCGAGACTGCGGTGGCCATAAGCATGCCATTGCCCTCCAGCCTAGGCAGTAGAGTGAGACTCCAACTCAAAAAAAAAAATCAGAAAAGAAGTGGGTGACTCTCAGGAGCCTGTGAGGCACTGCAAGATTGGCAAAACGTGCACAATCTCGAGACTTCTTCTTTATCAGGAGGAAAATAAATTGAGCTTGCACTCAATGTCCTGGGATTTTAGGTACTGACCTAGGGAAAAGGAGCAGGAGATTTTCAGCTGCTAGCACAGCTCTGTGGTTAGGTAACAGTCTCATAACCCAGAATCTTCTCTTTTCAGAGGAAGGGAGAGAAGTGGAATTGACACCCAGCCTCACAGTATTCCAGTGTACTCACCCAGAGAAAGGGGGCAGGTGGCTCTTAGCAGCTGACACAATTATATGGGATAGGTAGAAGTCACAGAAGCCAGAATCTTCTTCAGGAGGAAGAGAGAGAAGTGGAGCTTGTACCACAAATCCTGGCATCTTAGTGTACCGTCCTAGAAAACAGGAGTGGAGGTTTACATCAGCCTTCATGAATGCACAAGATTTGAAGAAAGCACACAATTCTGAGGCTTTTCCTCCAAGAGGAAGGAGGAGAAATGAAATATTCATATCCATAGAAAATGTTTGAGAGGCTTCCAGACTCTCTAGCCAAGCTGATCCATGGAGATCTTTAGCTGATAAAACCAGTCCATAAAGACGGGAAGAGGTGATTTCTTCTTTAAATGTGCATGCACCAAAAAAAAAAAAAAAAATGTGCATGCACCAAGGCAAAGCTACCAGGAGAATATCATGCTATCAAGGAACAAAATAAATCTCCAGGAACTGACCAAAAATAAATAGATATCTAAGAATTGTCTGACAAATAATGTAAAATATTTGTATCAAATAAAGTTAGGGGACTATAAGAGAAAACAGATAGACAACTAAACAAAACCAGGACTACAAGACATGAACAAAATAAGAATACCAACAAAGAGAAAAAACCACTAAAAAATTAAGCAGTAATTCTGTAGTTGAATAATACAATAACTGCATTGAAAAATCTAGTAGAGAAATGTAATAGCAAAGTTGATTAAGCAGAAAAAATAATCAGTGAACTCAAAGATAAGTCACCTAAAATTATCTGGTAAGAGTAGAAAAAAGAATCCCCATCCAGAACCCCAATGCTGAAGGCCGAGGTCCAGAAACGCAGGCTCCCTTAGCCACTGCATGTGGGGAAGGGGAGGGAGTGAGGAGGGATTGAGCGTAGCCGCAGAGGACAGAGCGAAGATGGAGGCCTTCTCTGAGATGGGTGGTTATGCCTGAGGTTGCTCAAGCTGTGGAAGAAATGCATTGGCTTCTCTGAACGGACATCCAGGTTGAGTCTATCCCACTGATCCTAGGAGGAGGTGATGTACTTATGGATGCAGAAACAGGAAGTGGAAAAACTGGTGCTTTCAGTATTCCAGTTATCCAGATATTTATGAAACTCTCAAAGACCTACGGGAAGGTAAAAAAGGAAAAACAATTAAAACTAGTACTTCAGTGCTCAACAAATGCCAAATGAACCCATACGATAAAGGATCTGCTTTTGCCATTGAGTCAGATGGTCTTTGTTGTCAAAGCAGAGAAATAAGGGAATGACATGGGTGTAGAGCTACTAAAGGGTTGAAGAAAGGGAAACACTACTATGATGTATCCCGTCATGACCAAGGACTGTGCAGAGTTGGGTGGTCTACCATGCAGGCCTCCTTGGACCTTTGTACTGACAAGTTTGGATTTGACTTTGGTGGAACAGGAAAGAAATTCCATAATAAACAGTTTGATAATTGTTTATCAAACAATTATGGAGTGGAATTCACTATGCATGATACCATTGGGTGTTACCTAGATATAGATAAAGGGCATGTCAAGTTCTCCAAAAATGGAAAAGACCTTGGTCTGGCATTTGAAATACCACCACATATTAAAAACCAAGCCCTCTTTCCTGCCTGTGTTTTGAAGAATGTGGAACTAAAATTTAACTCGGGTGAAGAAGAACTTAAGTTTCCACCAAAATATGGTTTTATTGCTCTTTCCAAGGCATCGGATAGTTATACTCTCAAATCACAACACACAGGTAACGCACAGGTGGCACAACTGAAGTTCCTTCCCAATGCTCCAAAAGCTCTCATCAGTGAACCTTCCTGGGAGTTCGCTAAACAAACTTTGAATAATATCAAGCAGTTTAATAAATACATTGATATGGGCTCGGTGGCTCAGCCTGTAATCCTGCGCCTATGGGAGGCTGAGGTGAGTGGATTGCCTGAGCCCGCGGGTTCGAGACCCGCCTGGGCAACGAGACCTCATCTCTACAATAAATCAAAAACTAGCCAGATGTGGTAGCGCACGCCTGTAGTTCCAACTACTTGGAAGGCGGAGGTGGAAGGATCGCTGGAGCCCAGCAAGTAGAGGCTGCGGTGGCTGGGAGCGGCCACTGCACTCCAGTCTGGGTGACCGAGTGAGACTCCAACTCAAAAAAAAAAAAAAATTGATAATCCTAAATTAAGGGAGCTTCTGATAATTGGAGGTGTCACAGCCTGGGGTCAGCTCTCTGTTTGGAAAATGGGATAGATATAGTCGTAAGCACTCCAGGAAGACTAGATGACTTTGTTTTGACTGGAAAGCTGAACTTATCTCAAGTTAGATTCCTGGTCCTGGATGAAACTGATGGGTTTCTTTCTCAAGGTCATTCTGATTTTAGCTCTGATGGAAAAAGACTTCAGGTGATTGTTTGTTCTGCCACTTTGCATTCTTTTGATGTAAAGAAACTGTCTGAGAAGATAATACATTTTCCTACATGGGTTGATTTAAAAGGGAAAACTCTGTTCCAGATACTGTACCATGCTGTTGTCCCAGTAAATCCCCAAACTGACAGACTCTGGGAAAGACTTGGAAATAACCACATTAGAACTGATGGTGTACATGCAAAAGGTAATACAAGACCTGGCACTAACAGTCCAGGGATGTGGTCTGAAACTATTAAAATCCAGAAGGGGGAGTATGCTGTCTGGGCAATCAAGGAACATAAGATGGATCAAACTGTTATCTTCTGTAAAACCCTTATTGACTTGTGATAACTTGGAACAGTACTTTATGCAGCAAGGAGGAGGACCTGATTAAAAAAAAAAAAAAAAAGGACAACAGTTCTCATGTGTGTGTCTTCATGGTGATAGAAACTCTCATGAGAGAAAGCAAAATTTGGAAAGATTTAAGAAAGGAGATGTAAGATTCTTGATTTGCACAGATGTAGCCGCTAGAGGAACTGATATCCGTGGTGTTTCTTATGTTATAAATGTCACTCTGCCTGATGAAAAGCAAAACAATGTACACTGAATTGGCAGAGTAGGGAGAGCTGAAAGAATGGGCCTGGCTGTTTTCCTGGTGACAACAGAAAAAGACAAGGTTTGGTACCATGTATGCAGCAGTCATGGAAAAGGGTGTTATAACACAAGACTCAAGGAAGATGGAGGCTGTACCATATGGTATAATGAAATGTAGTTGCTATCCGAGATAGAAGAACACCTGAACTGGACCATTTATCAGGTGAAACCAGAAATAAAGGTACCAATGGATGAATTTGGTGGAAAAGTTACCTCTGGTCAAAAAAGGGCTGCTGGTGGTGGAAACTATAAAGGCCATGTGGATGTTTTGGCACCTACTGTTCAAGAGTTGGCTGCCCTTGAAAAGGAGGCACAGACATCTTTCCTGCATCTTGGCTACGTTCCTAACCAGCTGTTCAGAACCTTCTCATTTTTACATATACTGAATAAGATTTGAGTAATAAAAGTCTGCAGTCTTAAAACTCTAAAACAGTTGTGCTGCCTCCAACCAGCAGTATTTATAGTTCAGTAACTTAAACTATTAGTGCTAACTCTTGCATGTCAAGAAACATTAGCCTTAGGAATTCTTCAAAAAATGGCAACCTGGTGAAAATAAATTTGATATCTATAATTTCATGAAAAAAAGAGTAGAAAAAAGAAAAAGAAAGAGTAAAAAAGAGCAAAAAATATGTACAAGACATATAGTACACAATCAAACAAACCAATATGTGCATCATGAATATCCCAGAAGGAGAAAAAAGGGCCAGAAAGGTTATTTTAAAAAATAATGACTGAAAAATGTTCAAATCGGGACAGAGAAACAGATATCCAGGATAATGAAATTCAAAAGACCCAACTGAATGAACCAAAAAAAAAAAAATCAAAACCAGCACATATTATAATCAAATTGTGAAAACTCCAAAACACAAAGAGAATTTTAAAAACAACAAAAGGAAAATGTCTCAAAACAAAGAAGTGAAATCCCATAGAACTATCAGCATATTTTTCAACAGAAACCTTGTATGCCAGAAGGGTGTAGGATGATATATTTAGAGTGCTGAATGAAAAAGTTAGCAACAAAGAATACCATATCCAGCAAAAATGTCCTGCAGATATGAAGGAATGACAAACACTTTCCAGGCCAAAAATTGCTGAAAGAGTATGCCAAAATTAGACCTGCTTTAAAAGATGTGCTAAAGTGAGTTCTTTGAAATGAAATGAAAGGATACCAAATAGCAGCAAAAAGTTTATGAAAGCATAAAACTCACTGGTAAAGGTAAATAGATAAACAAAAACAGCGATTGTAATACTATTATGGTAGTATGTATACCACTTTAAATTTCAGTATAAAAGATAAAAGGCAAAAACATTAAAAATAACTATAACTACAAAAACATATTAGTAGATTAACAATACAAAAAGATTCAAATTGTGACAAAAACAATATAAAATTTTGGAGGAGAGAAATAAAAGTGTCAAATTTTTGCATGTGATCTGAATTAAGTTATCATCTTAAAATAGCCTTTTATAACTATAAGATGCTTTTGTAAGCCTCATGATAACTTCAACAAAAGATACAAAGAAACCACAAGAGAAAAAGAGAAGGAAATAAAAAATGCTACAAAAATTCAATGAAACACAAAGGAAAACAGCAAGAGAGAAAAAAGAGGAACAAAAGAACTATAAAATAGAAAACAATTAACAAAAGCAGTAGCAAAGCTTTCCCTATCATAAATTACTCTAAACTTAAATAGATTAAACGCCTCAAAAAAAGCATTACGTGGCTGAAAATCTTTAAAATTTTAAGGAAATTAAAATCATGCCAAGTATCTTCACTGACTACAATGGTGTGAAACTGGAAATCAATAAGAAAAAGAATACTGAAAAAATCACAAATGTATGGAAATAAAGCAGCACACTCTTGAATAACCAATGGAAAAAAGAAGAAATGAAAAGGTAAATTATAAAATGGTTTGAGACAAATGAAAATGAAAATACAGCATACCAAAGCTTATGAAATGCAACAAAAGCAGTACTAAAAGGAAAACCTACAGCAACAAATGCCCACATTAAAAAAGAAGAAAGATCTCAAATGAACAGCCTCATGTTACACACCAATGAACTAGAATCAAGAATAAACTAAACCCAAGATTAGTAGAAGAAAGGAAATAATAAAGATTGCAACAGAAGTAAATGAGACTAGGAAAACAAACAAAAATATCAATAAAGTCAGAGTTGTTTTTTTTTTTGAAAGACCATAAAAATATTAACAAACTGTTAGGTTCTGGACAGGGTGAGGGAAAATGGAGAAGCGAGGCGAGGTGTGCAGCACTGCCAGGGCTGGCAAGCCGGAAGTGCGCGCTGGGAACCCCGAGGTCCAAGTAAACTGCAAAGAATTGTGACACACAGAGGTAAGAGAAGAAAAGATTTATTTAAGAAAAGTTCACCCCCCAGAGACAGGGAGTGGGCCTACACTCTAGGTGAGTGTGGTGTCGTAGCCCCCCAGAGTCCTGGCTTAAATCCTTGTCTTGGAATTGTTGCACGTGACTGCCATGACTGCTATGACTTCCTTATTGACCACCTGTGGATGTCTTGGAGAACCTGTGACACAGAGACCCATTAATGTTCGCCCACATCATCATAGCCCCTAGAGAAGGGCATGACAAGGATTCTAATTCTCCTGCACCTTCCCAAACGACATTCTTTGGACCTAATGGAGGGTGTACCTCCCATTATCTCCTAGGCATTCCCAGTGGGTAGCTTCCGTGGATCCTTGACTTCCCTGTAGATAATGCCCAATTTACCGGAAGATTGAATCCCTACCTGCTCTCCCTCTGAGCGATTATAACTTTTGTAATTACAAGTTTCATGACTTTTACAGTCCTTGCCCAATGCATGATATCTTAGGCCTTGTAAATTTCCTTTATTCTAAGCAAGTTTGATTGCCACTATGAGATACCTCTGATACCTGGAAGTCTGTTTCTGAAAAGACAGAGTCGGTAAAGTTAATTATACCTAAAGTGTGTATTTCTCCAAAAGCATAGCTTCTACTTTCTCATCATTGTGTCAGGGTTTAAGAACAAGATGAAAAATGGCTTCCCACTCTTGGCCTGTCCTTTCACAAACATTAAGATAGTCTAACTAAGGAAAAGAGAAAGAACTCAAATAAAATCATAAAGGAAAGAGAAGACATTAAAATTGTTACCACAGAAATTAAAAGAACCATATGAGACTATATAGACAATTATATGCCAACATATTGGATAACCTAAAAGAAATGGATGAATTCCTAGATACATACAATCTACCAAGACTGAATCATGGAGAAACAGAAAATCTGAAGAAACCAACAATGAGTAATACTATTGAACCAGCAATCAAAAAACACTCAAGACAAAAATTCAGGACCGGATGGATTCGCTATTGAATTATTTTACCTATTAAAAAACAGTTAACACCAATCCCTTTCAAACTTTTTTAGAAAATTGAAGAAGAGGGAATACTTTCAAAATCATTGTATGAGGCCAGCATTACCCTAGTACCAAAGCTAGAGAAAGACACTGCAAGAGAATAAAATAACAGGACAATACCCCTGATAAACATGGATGCAGAATTCCTCAAAAAATATTAGCAAACTGATTAAACAGCACATTAAAAGGATCACACATCATAACTAAGTGGGATTTATCCCTTGTATGCAAGATTGACTCAACATATGCAAATCAATAAATGTTATACCACATTAAGAGAATGAAGGATAAAAATCACATGATCACCTTAATAAATGTGGAAAAAGCATTTGACTGAATTCAACAACCTTTCATGATCAAAATTCTCAACAGTATGGAAGGAATATATTGCAACATAATAGAAACCATATATGGCAGGCCCACAGTTGACATTATACTAAATGGTAAAAAATCAACATCTTTTCTGTAAGAACAACTGCAAGACAAGAATACCTAGTTTTGCCACTTCTATTTGACATACTGCTGGAAGTTCTCACCAGAGCCATTAACCTAAATAAATAAGTAAGTAAATAAGCTGGGCTCGGGTGGCTCAGCCTGTAATCCTGCGCCTTGGGAGGCCGAGGTGAGTGGATTGCCTGAGCCTGCGGTTTCGAAACCCGCATGGGCAACTTGATGAGACCTCATCTCTACAATAAACAAAAAAATTAGCCGGGTGTGGTAGCGCGCGCCTGTAGTTCCAGCTACTTGGAAGGCTGAGGCAGAAGGATCGCTGGAGCCCAGCAGGTCGAGGCTGCGGTGGCCGGGAGCGGCCACTGCACTCCAGTCTGGACGATGGAGTGAGACTCCAACTCAAAAAATAAATAAATAAATAGATAAATAAATAAATAGAAAGTAAATCCTACAAGATAGAGTTTCCTCAGAACCCAGAAAGGAACAGGACCGACAGCATGCCCCATGATAATAGCCACATAGTACAAAGAAGAGAAATATCAATTGACCTGGGCTGGAACTAGCCAGACTCTTATCTGGTTCAACATAGACCATGGCAGACTCTGGACACAGTGGAGAAGATGAATTAAGGGAATTCAGGAATTCTATGCTCCTGCTGCATACTTGGAGGACCCCTGAGCTTTGCAGGGTTCTAGTCCCTCAAGAAAAAGTGCCTTACCCAAAGCCATGCTCTGCCAAAAGTGGTGCAGGAAAAAGAAGAAGGAGAAGGAGGGGGAGGACCTGAGTGTCTACAGTCACCATATCCCAGGAACTTGACCCTTGCTGGTGGCAGCTTTCTAGCTGAACTGGGAAAGGCCCCAAGGGCAAATTCTGTTGCAGCACGCAGTTTCTGCCAGGGGTGGGCTACCGTGAGAACACCTGAGGCCCTGAGGCCTGCTGACCTTGACATTCAGAACTGCACACTGCCTAAGACTAAGGTGGGGCGGTGGGTGGGCTGCCTTGCCATAGCAATTCCTCACTCTCCATGACTGTATTACCCAAAGTAATCTACAGATTCAATGAAATCCCAACCAAACTACCAACATCATTTTTTATTTTTCACAGAATGAGAAAAAACGATTCTGAAATTCATATGGAGCCAAAAAAAAACCACCAAAAAACAAAAAACAAAAAAGTAAAAACAAAAAGCCAGAATATCAAAAGCAATCCTAAGCAAAAAGGCATCACATTACCTGATTTCAAATTCTACTGCAAGACTATAGTAACCAAAAGAGCATTGTACTGATATAAGAACAGACACATGGACCAATGATACAGAATAGACAAAGCAGAAATGAGCCCAAATACCTACAACCAACTGATCTTTGACAAAGCAGACAAAAACATACACTGGGAAAAGGATACTCTATTCAACAAATGATGTTGGGAAAATTGGATAGCTACGTGCAGAAAAATGAAATTTGATACCTATCTCTCCCCATATACAAAAATTAACTCAAGATGAATCAAAGACTTAAATGTCAGAACTGAAACCACAAAAATCCTAGAGGAAAACCTAGGAAAAACTCTTTTGAGCATCAGCCTAGTCAAAGAATATATGGCTAAAACCCAAAAAGCAAATGCAACAAAAACAAAAGTAAATTAAGTGAGACTTAATTAAACTAAGAGGCTTCTGCACCACAAAAGAAATAATCAACAGAACAAATAGGCAACCTACAGAATGGGAGAAGATATTCAACTATCAAAAAGAATGGAATGTCCTTTGCAACAACTTGAATGGAATTGACGAGTAACATCCTAAGTGAACTAACTCAGGAACAGAAAACCAAACGCTGCATTTTCTCACTTATGAGTGGGAGCTAAACTAAGGATCTGCAAAGGCATGGAAAATGATATAATGGACCTTGGAGATTCAGAAGAGGGAGAGGCAAAGGGGTGGAGGGAAGAAAAATCACTCATCGAGTACAATGTGCACAGGTGAGGGTGGTGGGTACACTTAAAGTTCAGACTTCATTGCCACTTATACAATGCAAACATGTAACCAAAAACTATTTGTACTCCATAAAGCTATTGAAGTAATGAATGAATAAATAAATAAATAAAATCCAAATGGGAAAGGAAGAAACAAAATTACCTCTGTTTGCAGATGATATTACCCTGTATATAGAAAACCTTAAACATTGCACAAAAAAACCTGTAGAACTAATAAATGAATTCAATAAAGTAGTTGTGTTTCTATACGTTAAGAATAACCCATCCAGAAAAAGCAATTAAGATAACAATTGAATTTAAAATGGCATGAAAAATAAAATACTTAGGAATAAACTTAACCAAGAAGGTGAAAGATTTGTACACTGAAAATCACAAAACTTCACTGAAAGAAACTAAAGACACTAATAAATAGAAAGATGTCCTGTAATCATGGATTGGAATACTTAATACTGTGAAAGTGCCTGTACTATCCAAAGCAGTCTACAAAATTTTGTGCTAAAATAGAAACAACAACATAAAATTCACATGGTTCTACAAAACTCTGACAATAGTCAAAATGATTTTGAGAAAGAAAACCAAAGCTAGAAGCATCAAATTTCCCAATATTAAAATATATTACAAAGTTACAAGTAATTTAGAAAGTATGGTACTGGCAGACATAGAACAATGATACAGGAAGCCAGAAATAAAGCCATAAACATACAGACAATTCATATTCAACAAATGTGCCAAGGACACACAATAGGGAAAGGATAGTCTTTTAAACAAATGGCATTAGTTGACTTGAATATCCACATGCAGAAGAATGAAATTGAAATCTTATCTAATACCATAAACAAAAAATCAATTCAAAATGGACTAAAGAAGACTTAAACACAAGATCTAAAATTTTAAAACTCCAGGAAGAAAGTGTACTATAATCACTTACTGACATTTGTCTTGACAGTGATTTTTTGTTACACCAAAAGCACAGGCAACAAAAGCAAAAATAGACAAGTGGGACTACATCAGACTTAGAAAGTTTCTGCACAGCAATGAAACAATTAACACAGAGAAAAGACCTGCAGTATGGGATAAAATATTTGCAAACCATATACTTACTATTAGATTAATTTCCAAAATATGTAGGGAACTCCTTCAACCTTGAAGCAAAAACAAACAAAACAACAATTTTTAAATGGCAAAGGACTTTTCTCCAAAGAAGATATACCAATAAATGACCAGCAGGTATAAGGAGATGCTCAGAAGAATTAATTATCAGGGAAATGTTACTCAAAACTACACAGATATCACCTTACACCTGCTAGAATACCTATTATTTTTATTTTTTTATTTTTTTTGACTTGGAGTCTCACTCTATCGCCCAGACTGGAGTGCAGTGGCCGCTTCCAGCCACCGCAGCCTCGACCTGCTGGGCTCCGGCAATCCTTCCACCTCAGCCTTCCAAGTAGCCGGAATTATAGGCATGCGCTACCACGCCCGGCTGATTTTTTGATTTATTGTAGAGATGAGGTCTCACTGCCCAGGCGGGTCTCGAACCCGCGGGCTCAGACAATCCACTCACCTCAGCCTCCCAAAGGCGCGGGATTACAGGTTGAGCCACCGAGCCCGGCTCTATTATATTTTTAAAAATAATATAAAAAGTATTGACAGAGATGTGCAGAAACTGGGACCCTGTACACTTTGGTGGGTACATGCAATGGTATAACAGTTATAGAAAGCAATATGAATGTTTCTCAAACAATTCAAATTAGAACTAACATGTGATCCATCTATCACTTCTTGGTATATATACAAAATAATTAAAATATAGATCCCAAAGAAGTCTCTGCACTTTCATGTTTATCGCAACATTATTTACAATAAGCGATATATGGAAACAAACCAAGTGTCCATTGACAGATGAATGTATAAAAAAAATGTGGTATGTACACATTGAACACGTGTTGTTGAGTGGGTGTAATGTTTTCGTTATGCTAGCTGAATAAATTCTAGAGATCAACTGTACAACATAGTTGCTATAGTTACCAAAATGGTATTATGCACTTCAAAATTTAAGAGAGTTGACCTCATGTTAACTGTTCTCACCACACACAATAAGAGGGAACACAGAGAAACTTGGGAGGTGTTGAACAAATAATCTATTACCTTGATTGTGGTGATGGTATTATAACTGTTTTCATATGTCTCAACCCATCAAATTGTACGCATTAAATATATGCAGTTCTTTGTATATCAATTATACCTTAATAAAGCTGTTTTTGTTTGCTTATTTATTTGAAGTAGTTTGAATATATATATGATTGCATTTATCTTAATTAGAATTTTTAGAGATGACTTTTTTGTAAATTTTCTTTTAAAGCAAAAACTACATATCTTATAAAAACGTGCAATTTTAACAGAGTGAATATACTTGTATGATTAAAACCTAGATCAAAATAAAGATCATGCTAAGCATTCCAGAAGTCTACCTTGCACCCCCTTCCAGTCACTAACTGACTTTCGTATGACTATACTTGTGCCTTCTACTATTATTGATTAGTTTTGCCTGGTTTAGAACTTTATATAAAAGGAATTATAGTTAATATTCTTTTATGTTTGCCCTCTTTGTTTCAACATTATACCTGAGAAACCTATCCACATTATTGCTTGTATTAAAGCTACAAAAAATATATCTATATTTTTATGTATATTCTTATGAGGGGGATCCCAAAAACCTAGACTTTATTTATTAAAAATTGTGTATTTATTTTTACATGTTTAAGCTTCAATCACCTTCAAAGTACTCTCCATTTGATGCACTACACCTATCAAGATGCTTTTTTTCACTGCTCTAAACACTTTTTGAACTCATCAATGTTGATGCCTTTCAGTGCTTCTACCATTTTTTGTTTCAGCTCTTTCACATTGACAAAACATTTCCCTGTGAGAATTTTTTCAGCAAGGGAAACAAAAAAAGTTGCTCAGGGTAAAATCAGGTGAATGGGGGGAGGCATGGGGTCATGACATTTTTGTTCAAAAACTGCTGAACACTCAGTACTGTGTGGGCAGGTGCACTTGTAAATCACCCATCATTTAATGGGCAAATGCATTGAAAGAATCTCCAAAAATCTACACTGAAGCCGAACACAGCCTCTCTCAACAAGACTAGCTGGTACACTGATGTCAACAGGTTCATAGAACACTTACCTAGTAGGAGATACCTGTACTACAAGGATCTGCCCTCCAAAAAATAATTTTGGATTTTTTTGGAGTCCTCCTTGTACATATTTCATATACATTCATACATATTTATTTTGTATAACTATCACAGTATATTCATCTCAGTTAATAGACAGTTGAGTTATTTCCAGTTTAGGATTATTCTGAATAATACTGATATGAATGAATATTCTTGCATGTGTCTTTTGGTGGATATGTGTTATTATTTCTATTGCATATATATTCATAGTGGATTGCATAATTGTAGGACATATATGTGTTCAGCTCAGTAGATACTGCTAAATAATTTTCCAAAGTGGCTGCACTAACTTATGCTATGATAAGCAGAATGTGAAAGGCACTCCACATACTTGCCAACACTTACTATTATCAGGCTTGTAAATTGTAGGATTTTTGATAGGCTTGTTATATTATCATGTTATGATTTTAATTTGATGAAGAATATGTTAAGCACATTGGCATGCTGTAACTAGCCATCTATAAATTCTATTTTTTGAAATACAAGGGGCATCCCAAAAAAGTCAGAATATATTTGTTAAAAATTGTATGTTTATTCTTACATGTTTAAACTTCAGTCATCTTCTAAGTACTCTCCGTTTGATGCAATATACCTATCCAGACACCGTTCCCACTGCTCAAAACAGTTTTCAAACTCATGGATTTTGATGCCTTTTAGTTCTGCTATTTTGTCTGTTTGTTTCACTTCTTCCACATCAGCAAAACGCTTCCCTTTAAGGACTTTTCTCATCTGGGGAAACAAACAAAAAAACAGTCACTTAGGGCAAGAGAGGGTGAATAAGGAGTGTGGGGCACAGGGATCATGATGTTTTTGGTCAAGAACTGCTGAACATTCAGTGCCACGTGGGCAGGTGCATTGCCGTGGTGGAAGAACCAATCATCTGTTTGCCACAACTTGGGATGTGTCTTCTGCAAATCATGACATAACCTTCTCAAAATTTCTAGATAAAAACTTTGGTTGACTGTTTCATTCAAAGGAACAAATTCTGAGTGTACTACAAGGGGCCCACCCTCCAAAAAGATAGTTCTGGGTTCTTTGGGGCTTCCCCTCATATCTGTTTAAGTCTTTTATTCATTAAAAATGAGCTTTCTTTTTCTCATTGATTTGTGAAAATTATTTATATATTCACAGTAAAAGTCTTTTGTCAACTATATGTATTTCAAATATTGCCTCTCACTCCGTGGCTTACCTTTACACTTATTTTTTGAGTTGGAGTCTCACTTCGTCGCCCAGTCTGGAGTGCAGTGGCACGCTCCCGGCCACCGCAGCCTCGACCTGCTGGGCTCCTGCGATCCTTCGGCCTCAGCCTTCCAAGGAGCTGGAACTACAGGCACACGTTTTTTTCTTTTTCTTTTTTTAATTGTAGAGATGAGGGCTCGCCAAGTCACCCGGGCTTGAACACGTGGGTTCAAGCAATCCACTCGCCTCAGCCTCCCAAAGTGCTGGGATTACAGGCCGAGCCACTGAGCCCGGCCAACCGTTCCACTTTTAAAGTCATGTCTTTTGAAATAGAGACGTTCTTAATTTAATGAAGCCCAATTTATTGATCTTCATCTTTTTGGTTATTGCTCTTCATTTTCTTTTTACAAATATTTGTCTAGGTTAATGAAGATAATTTTCTATGTTTCCTCCTAGAAGCTTTATCATTTCATCTGTTGCAATCTATCCAGAATAAATTTTTGTGTGTTATGTGTAGTAAATGCCAAAGTTCATATGTTTCTATATGGATTTCAGATAAGGTACTGTTATTTTCTCCACTCAGTCACACTAGCACCTGTGTCAGAAATCAGGTGGCTGAATATTTATAGGTTTCTGGATTCTCTCTTCTGGTCCACTGGTCTATTTTGCCTTTGTGCAAATACCTGTATTTACCATGTCTTTTTATTTTCTGTATTTTGATGCTTTGACACCTGGAGCCTTGTTGACACCAGATGGCCAGCCCTTCCCAGGGCAAGCTAATTCCTAGAAATAGTAAACAACTCACCAGGAGTATGCCTTTCAAATGCAAACCAACCATTCCAGAGCCCATACCTCCAACCACCTCCAACATAATGGGGAAGCCCATGCATGGGTAGAGGAAGCAGGTATGTGGGATATCTCTATGCCTTCCTCTCAATTGTACTGTGAACCTAAGATTTCTCTCTAAAATTAAGTATTTAAGCCGGGCTCGGTGGCTCAGCCTGTAATCCCAGCACTTTGGGAGGCTGAGGTGAGTGGATTGCCTGCGCCCGCGGGTTCGAGACCCACCTGGGCAACTTGGCGAGACCTCATCTCTACAGTCAGTCAAAAATTAGCCAGGCGTGGTAGCGCGCGCCTGTAGTTCCAGCTACTTGGAAGGCTGAGGCGGAAGGATCGCTGGAGCCCAGCAGGTCGAGGCTGCGGTGACCGGGAGCGGCCACAGCACTCCAGTCTGGGTGACAGAGTGAGACTCCAACTCAAAAATAAATAAATAAATAAATAAAATAAAATAAAATTAAGTATTTAAAAAAATAGTCACACAAAGAAAAACACATGCCCAAATAGCTTCAATAGTAAATTCTACAAAATATCTAAAGAAAACTATCGACCCAAACAGCTTGGTTTTGGTACAGGAACAGGCATATAGACCAATGGAATAGAATTGAGATTCCAGAAGCAAAACCTCAATTTCTCAACCAACTCATCTTCGACAAAGCCTTCACCACCCACCACTGGGGAGAGGAGAACCTATTCAGTAAATGGTGCTGGGAAAACTGGCTGACCACATGCAGAAGACTCAAACAAGACCCCTATCTATCCCCATACACAAAAATTAACTCTAAATGGATCCGAAACCTAAATGTAAAACCTCAAAGCATAAGAACCTTAGAAAATGCGGGACACACCCTTATGGAAATCGGAACTGGCATCCAATTCCTGAACAAAACCCGAAACCCACAGGCCATAAGAGATAAGATAGACAAGTGGGACCTCATTAAACTGACAAGCTTCTGCAAAGCCAAAGAAACCATCAAGAGAGCAGGGAGACAGCCCACAGACTGGGAAAAAGTATTTGCCAACTCCAAGTCCAACAAAGGCTTAACATCTTGGATCTACAAGGAACTCAAATGTGATGAAAAGAAAAAAACAAACAATCCCATTATAAAGTGGGCAAAAGATATGAACAGACACTTCTCAAAGGAAGACATCGGAGCAGCCAACAGACACATGAAGAAATGTTCAACCTCACTAATCATCAAGGAGATGCAAATCAAAACCACACTGAAAGCTGGGCTCGGTGGCTTAGCCTGTAATCCCGTGCTTTTGGGAGACTGAGGTGAGTGGATTGCCTGAGCCCGCGGGTTCGAGACCCACCTAGGCAGCGAGACCTCATCTCTACAATAAATCAAACAATCAGCCGGGCGTGGCAGCGCGCGCCTGTAATTCCAGCTACTTGGAAGACTGAGGCGGAAGGATCACGGGAGCCCAGCAGGTCGAGGCTGCGGTGGCCGGGAGTGACCACTGCACTCCAGTCTGGGCGACAGAGTGAGATTCCAACTCAAAAAAAAAAAAAATTAATTAAAAATAAATTAAAAATAAAAAAATTTTTAAAAACCACACCAAGATACCACCTAACTCCAGTCAGAATGGCAATTATCAAAAAATAACAGTTGCTGGAGAGGGTGTGATGAAAAAGGAACACTTATACACTGTTGGTGGGAGTGCAAACTAGTGCAGCCTCTGTGGAAAACAGTGTGGTGATTCCCAGAAACTCTAAATATTGACCTCCCATATGACCCTACAATCCCCCTACTGGAAATATACCCTGAAGAACTCAAATCACTCTATGAAAAAGATACCT
>NW_007252970.1:733720-755456 GCF_000164805.1 Carlito syrichta | reverse complement strand
CAGAAACAAAGATCTGAGTATCACATGTTCTCACTCATGTAGTGGACCTTGAACATCTATTGTAATACTATAGGAAAAGGATTGACAGTGGTGGGAAACTATGCGGGGGGAGGGGAAGGGAGGTGGGATTCATGGCAGTAAATATCTGTCTGGGGACGGGGAGACACCCCTTATCAACAAGGGTGCCTGAGCGAAACATATTTGTATACTTAACCCTTAACTGTACCCCACAATACCAAAATAAAAAATATTGATTAATAAAAAAAAGAAAACTATCGACCATATAAACATACTTTCAGAAAATAGAGAAGGAAGCCAAATCTTCCTAACTCATTCTATGAGGCCAGTAAGACCTAGATACCAAAGCCAGACAAGAAAATACATAAGAAAGTTACACACCAATATCAATCATGAACATGTACAAAAACATTGTTAATAAAATATTAGAGAACCAAATGTAGAAACATAAGAATATTATACAGGATTTATCCCACAAATGCAAATTTATTTTAACATTTGAAAATCAACAATGAAATGCACTATATTAAAATAATAAAATACAAAAAAACATGGTCGTCTTAATACATGACAATTTTTTTATATTAGCCTAGTTACCACAATTTGTTTAAAAAGAAAATTAAGGAGAGGGGATGAAATAAGTATAAAGATTACTTTCAAAAACCGCTTCAAACTGTTCTCTGTGAGGTTGAAAATTTTTGTTTTGTTCATCTCTGTATTTTCAGTGTAAAAAAAAAAAAAGGAGGGACTCAAAATTTCCCAAGTTCAGCAGAAAATTTAAAGCTGCACGTTCCAAAAGAGAACCTGGATGAGATAAACTCAAATAAACTCATACCAAACACACCGTTCATGAAAAAGTTTGTGAAGATAAAAGAAAAAGAAATTTTGAGAGCCGCTCAAGAGAACAACACATTACCAATAGACAATAATATTATTTAAATAATAGCAGATTTCTCATCAGAAACCATGGCAACCAGAAGAAAATGGTACGATATTTTTCAAATACTAAAAGAAAAGAACTGTCAACACAAAATCTATGTCCAGCAAAAATGTCCTTAGAGATTGAAAATGAAATAAAGATAATTTCAGATGAAAGAAAAATTAAAGCACATTTGTTGTAAATAGACTTTCCTTAAAAGAATGTCAAAGGAAATTATTCACACAAAGAAATGATAACAAAAGGAAACTTGGAAAATCAAGAATTCAAAAAAGAGCAGCAGAATGGAGAAATATATGGGTAAATTTAATAATAGACTTTTACTCCTCAGTTTTAAAAATTATTTTTGATGATTGAATCAAAACTGAAAGGATAAACTCGTGTGTTATTCAATGTATGCAAAGTAAATAAGACAACTCTATTTTATTTTATTTATTTATTTATTTATTTTTTGAGTTGGAGTCTCTCTCTGTCGCCCAGACTGGAGTCCAGTGGCCGCTCCCGGCCACCGCAGCCTCACCTGCTGGGCTCCAGCAATCCTTCCGCCTCAACCTTCTGAGTAGCCGGAATTACAGGCATGCGCTACCACGCCCGGCTGATTTTTTTTTTTTTTTTGATTTATTGTAGAGATGAGGTCTCGCTGCCCAGGTGGGTCTCGAACCCGCGGGCTCAGGCAATCCACTCACCTCAGCCTCCCGAAGGGGTGGGATTACAGGCTGAGCCACGGAGCCCGGCTAGACAACTCTATTTTAAATACGAAGAGGAAGTGAATAGACCTAAATGAAGATAAGGTTTCTATACTTAATTCAAACTGGCACAATGCTAACTCAGAGCAGTATAGTCCTATGTTAGGTGTGTATATTGTATGCCTAGAATAACCACTTAAAAAACTATACAAAAATATATGCTCAGGCTGGGTGTGATGGCTAATGCCTGTAATCCCAGCATTTTGGGAGGCCAAGGTGGGAGGATTGTTGAAGCCAGGAGTTCAAGATCCAGCCTGGGCAACAGCACAGTGAGATATATATTGTATATATATTTATAATAAATATAATATATTATATGCAATAACATATATACATATTCAAAAACACTATAGATAGATAAAAATTTAATTGTAAAATGTTGAAATGTGCTACAGGAATGTATGAAAAGGACAACAGAAGAAAAAAGACAAGATAAATAAGAGGACACCAAAAATGGCAGCATAGAGAAAGCCAGGGCTCCGTCAAACCCCAAAAGCAAAAACTGTCAGAATGATTTTTTGCAGAACTCTGAAATATAGTAAAAGTTAAGAATAAATTACTAGCCGGGCTCGGTGGCTCAGCCTGTAATCCCGTGCCTTTGGGAGGCTGAGGTGAGTGGATTGCCTGAGCCCGCGGGTTCGAGACCCACCTGGGCAGCGAGACCTCATCTCTACAATAAATCAAAAAAAATAAAAAAAAATCAGCCGGGCGTGGTAGCGCGTGCCTGTAATTCCGGCTACTCGGAAGGCTGAGGTGGAAGGATCGCCGGAGCCCAGCAGGTCGAGGCTGCGGTGGCCGGGAGAGGCCACTGCGCTCCAGTCTGGGTGACAGAGTGAGACTCCAACTCAAAAAAAAAAGAATAAATTACTATGACCCGCTTTGCTCCGTGGCTCAGCCTGTAATCCCAGCACTTTGGGAGGCCGAGGCAAGCGGATTGCCTGAGACCACAGGTCCTGGGCAACTTGGTAAGACCTCATCTCTACCATTAAAAAAATAAAAAATAGCCGGGCATAGTAGCATGCGTCTGTAGTTCTGGCTACTCAGAAGGCTGAGGCAGAAGGATCGGCGGACCCCAGCAAGTCGACGCTGGGGTGGCAGTGAGCGTGCTTGCCACTGCACTCCAGCCTGGACAAAGGAGTGAGACTCCAATTCAAAAAAAAAATATATATATATATATATATATACACACACACATACACTACGACCAGGGGAAATGTTAATTTTTTTAAAGAAAGCTAAAGTGTCTGCTTACTATTCTCCACAACCCAGATGATGAGGTCTGTGTGAATTGCAGCCTGCACTTCTAGGGCAAGCTCTCAGTGACAGAGGAAGCAACATGGACCTTATTCTCAAACAATTGTAGTTGTGAGTCTCAACCTGTCTGTCAGCTCCATTAAGGAGTAACACAAAAGTTTGTGTTTGTTTTGTCTGACTCAGAGCATTTCCAGGGCTGGAGCAGCTTCTCATGTGGCTTTTGCTGAAATCATTTAAAACATAGATACTGTCTTCAGTAGCCTGGGTCAAAGGACAACAGTAAATAGACTGAAAAGCTAAAGAAAGCGGAGATTGAAAAGGGAGATACATGCAGAAATAAAGGCTTTTAAAATATACTGCATCTAGTATGGAATTGAGAAAGCCACAGGCACACTCAAGGTGGAAATATACTCAGGGAAAGCCTGAAAATATCCCGGTATTTCACCTATCAGTGGCTTTCTGTCTCCACATGAGCAGTAAGTGAAAGTTAAGATAGAGTGTTAAACAATCTGGCTAAAGCTTAAAAGTATTTCAACAGGAACACAAAGCAAACTGCAAAGACTAGAATAGTATTTTTTCCTTTTTTTCCCCTTTCTTTTATTTTTTTATTTTTATTTTAAAGATGTGGGGTACAATCCAGGGTAAGATATACAAATGATCATTATCCAGGTACCCTTGTTGATGAGGTGTGTCCCTTCCTCCCCTGGCAGTTTCCCTCAACTGCCAATCCCAAACCCCTCCCCTGGCAGTTTCCCACTACTGCCCATCCCTTTCTCATAGTATTAACTTTGGAAGACAGTGTGGCGATTTCTGAAAGAACTAGAAATTGACCTTCCATATGACCCAGCAACTCCTCTATTGGGAATATACCCAGAGGAATGCAAACCATTCTACAAAAAAGATACCTGCATACACATGTTTGTTGCAGCTCTATTCACAATAGCAAAAACATGGAAATAGCCATGCTGCCCTCGAAAGAGGACTGGATTTTTAAAATGTGGTACATATACACAATGAACTATTATGCAGCCCTAAAGAAGGACAAATGCATGGACTTTGCAGCAACTTGGATGGATTTAGAGTCTATCATACTCAGTGATCTATCACAGAAACAAAGAACAGAGTACCATATGTTCTCACTCATAAGTGGACCTTGAACAATTACCATAATACTATAAGAAAGGAATTGGCAGTAGAGGGAAACTGTCAGGGGGCAGGAGTGGGATTGGCAGTTGAGGGATACTTCTAGGGGAGGGAGGAGCACACCTCATCAACAAGGGTACCTGCATAATGAACATTTGTATACCTAACCCTGATGTACCCCACATCTTTAAAATAAAAAAAAATTTAAAGAGAAAAAAAAAAGAAGCAGTCTGTCTAGGATACATGACAACCTTAGGACATCTGTTAACATTACCATGACTCATGATTAACGTCATTGGAAAACTATAATAGGTCGATCTAGACAGGACTACTAATGGCCCAGACCCTTCAGGAATGAAGATTTGGGTCACCTCCATCAGACAAAAACCATGACCAGTTGAGGTGCTCCCTGAAGGCAAAAGGAAAAAATAGTGGGTAGTAGAAAAAGGCAATTACAAACACCAGCTACAACCATATGGCCACTTACTGAAATGAGGACTGTAATTGACATGAGAATTTTCTCATTTTGTTACAAATGTTTGTGTGTATAGTAAATTTCTTTTTCTTACCTTTCTTATTCCCTTGTCATGTAACATAAGATATATTGACTTTCTCTCATAGTATTTAAATATTGTTAACTTTACATCATATTACTTAAGTGACAAGCTATCAAGGAGAGGAGAAAGCATCACTTAAAAACTTTGGATCTTTTTCTTTACTTTTTTTTTTTTTTTTTAGTTGGAGTCTCACTCCTTCGCCCAGGCTGGAGTGCAGTGGCACGCACGCTCCCCGCCACCCCAGCATCGACCTTCTGGATTCCAGCGATCCTTCAGCCTCAGCCTTCTGAGTAGCCGGAACTACAGGCGCGCGCTACCACGCTCGGCTAATTTTTGACTTATTGTAGAGATGAGGTCTTGCCAAGTTGCCCGGGTTGGTCTCAAACCCTTGGGCTCAGGCAGTCTACTCTCCTCGGCCTCCCAAAGTGCTGGGATTACAGGCTGAGCCACCCAGCCCAGCCTAACTTTGCATCCTTTTCTAAAGAAAGACTGTGTTTTTGGTTGTACACACAGTAATTGTATTATGTTCAGTGATATTTAAGAATTGTATATTTATTCTTACGTGTTCACACTTCATGCAGCAGACAGCAGATACTCTTGCTATTGTCCTGTCCGTTGTACCCTTCACAATGTATCTTTCCTTTCATCAATCTACCTTTAAAAAAAATAAAAAATAAACTCCACTCACCTTCAAAGTACTCTCCGTTTGATGCAATATATCTATCGAGATGCTTTCTCCACTGGCAGTTTAGTTTTTGAACTGTCAATTTTGATGCCTTTTAGTGTCTCTGCTGTTTTTTTGTTTCACCTCTTCCACATCAGTTAAATGTTTCCCTTTGGAAAAATAAAATTTTTAAAAAGTCGCTTGGGTAAATAGGGAAGGTGGGGCACAGGGTTCATGCCATTTTTGGCAAAAACTGCTGAACGCTTAGTGCAGTGTGGGCAGGTTGTTCCTGTAAATCACCCATCATGAGATGGGCAAACACATTGAAAGAACCTTTAAAAAAGTTTCACTAAAGTCAAACGCAGCCTCTCACAACAACGCTAGCTGGCACGCTGATGCTGATGGGTTCCTAGATCACTTACCTAGTGGGAGAAGCCTATGCTACAAGGGGCCCGCCCTTCAAAAGTTAATTTATACTTTAAAATGTAAGAGGCTATCATGTAGGTTGTCGTAAGAACTAAAAAATTGTCCAGTTAGAAGTTCTTAGCACAGCCAAGAAACTGTATTTTTTGTGTTAGTTTTGTCATTAAGTGATGTTAGTTTTTGTTACTAATGCAAAATATTAAATGGTTAAATCACATGTAAGTATATTTTTTATACCACAACCTTATGATTCAATTAAACATTACAGACTTGTAATAGAAATTCTAATCCATGTTTCAAAGAGTTGATTCTATTAAAATTGCATAACAATCTTGTATCTTAAATTTATATTACCATATCCTCAATTGTTCTCATAATCCTCATCTACATAGCACACTCCCAATATATTTTTAAAGAATTCTTATAGGTGCATCATAGTTGTATATATTTATGGAAGTAAATGTGATGTTTTGATGCAGGCATACATGTATAATGATCAAACTAGGGTAATTGGGGCACCCATCACCTTAAGCATTTACCATTTATTTGTGTTAGGAACATTCCAATTATACTCGTTTAGTTATTTAAAAATATACAAGAAGTTATTGTTAACTATAATCACCCTATTTTTACCACAATAAAAATTTTAAGAGATTTATAAGTTATACAACCAGATGTCCTGGCACTATGAGATAGTCTTTAAAAATATAGAAAAAAAATGAAATGTAAGTTAACAGCTTAGTCTTCAGTCCCCTTTTTTGATTAGATGCTAAGCGATGAAATCAATAATTCTGGAGCCTGAAAAAGTATATACTGATTTGGCTAAGTTCATTTTTTGGTTATAAGTAAATTGCTTTGAAACTGATTGGCAAAAATCTTAGATTTTGTTTGTGGGTTTTTTTTTTTCTTACATTAATTATCTTCTTACAAAAAGATAGTTTGTCTTCAACGTGCTGCCCAGGAAAATGTTAAACAATAGATACATTTATAGTTGGTGGCAAAATCACTCTACAGTTCATGAATTAAATTGTTCTCTGTTATAAATCTATTTTTGAATGGCTATGGTGAATACTATTAGCAGTCAATGAGTAATAAAATCATAGCTGATAAAACCAAGTCAAAGCACACCAGAAGCATTTCCTCCTGCTGTCTTTGAAGTTTGCGCCACAAAATATAAATACTATCTGATAGATAGCATTTGTGTAACCTTGCTGTTTAGAAAAGTGTGTTCACACTTCTCATCTGATTCTCCCAACAATCCTGTGAATAGACAATATTATGCAGATCTTACAGATGAGGAAACTAATATTTAAAGAATTTAAGTAATCTACCCTTTTGTCTCACAATGATAAAAGGCAATTCTAGGGTTCAAACACAAGTCTGCTAATGCTGGTCCATTTACTGCCCCCAGAGCTGCCATCCTTGATCTCCTGAAGGAGGCATTCACCTTTGTAGTGACAACCTATTGCTCCATAAGTAAGTAAACCATCCTGATTAAAAGTCCAAAATAGATCCTTCTTATGCTGAACTCCTCTCCAATGAAAAGAGTTATAGCAAATGTTTCTTTTAAAATGTTGACATTTTAATTATGACTTCACAGAATGTGTATCAATATGTGTCATAAGAACAGATAAGTTATGTGATTGATGGGGTAACTGAATTAGGTGCTAAACCCTATTTATACTCTTATTTGTGGAAAAGACAATATATCATAAATATGACTTGTGTCATTCCAAAATAATACTTGCATGCAATAACATTAATACCGGTCAGATACTGTGCATCTACAGTATACCAACCTCTCCACTATCCACTGGGCACTCTGTGTACATTTCCTCATAAAATAATCTTTAAGGTATGTGTGTGTATGTATATATATGCATATATATGTATATATACATACATACATATATACTTCTGTGAGAAATAGAACAATTACTCTTATTTTACAGATCAAGTATCCAGGGTCCAGAGAGATTAAATAACTAGATTGAGACCATACCACTAATACGAGGGGCATTCTCCAAAATGGAATTTATTTATAAAAATTATGTACTTATTCTTACATGTTTAAACTTCAGTCACTTTCGAGTAATCTCCATTTGATGCACTCCATCTATCAAGATGCTTTTGCAATTATTGAGGGATAATTGCTTAATTAGTAATTTTATAGACATCTCTCTCTTCTTTCTCTCTCTCTCTCTGGTAGAATGTATCCTTATCTATTAGCGTATATAGATACATATATCCACATATATATTTAATACTTTCTAGTTCAAGTGCATTTTTCTCTTTAATTTTGGAGAAATCATGAGTGCATATTTATACTTTCCATTTCAATACAACCCTACAAGGTACTTCCTGCCTTCACCTATTTTATAATTTTACCTCCCTTCTTCGAGTGAGAAACCTGATTTCCAACAACTTAACTCATTTAACCCAATACACATAGAATAGTTTCAGAATTTCTGCACTCATATTATTATTTAAAACAAATCTACTTTAACAGGTTGAAGATTTGTATGCTTTTGTTTTTATATCTAGACTGAAGGTATATAGACAAAGTACTGTGTTCAAAAATTATCTGGATTGGTTATTTTCAACGTAGTTATGTTGTTCATTTAAAATAGTTGAGTTCATTTGTTTTCAGTTTTGTTTTTACTCAATTAAAAGTTTCTCTTTCCATCCTTGCTGATTCAATTTTGCTTGAAAATGGAAAACATCAGCATGACTTAAAGAATCAAAATTCTACAAGAAATGTATATTTAGAGATGTGTGATTCCCTCTCCTATACCTTCCAACATGTCCTATTCCCCTTAAAATAGAATTTTAGATATTCCAGAGGTTTGTGGCATTACACTCAACCCTACACAATAAAATCTTATTCACTAGTAATTAATTTTCTGAGAAAGGCAATTAGAAAAAAACTCTAGAAAGTTTTTGGGGGGACTGACAATGGAAAAAATGTTAAGAAACACTATACTAATCTGTTCCCCATCTTTATAATTTTGTCATTTTAAGAACGTTAGGCCAGGTGCGGTGGCTCATGCCTATAATCCCAGCACTTTGGGAGGCTGAGGTGAGAGAATTGCTTGAGCCCACGGATTCAAGACCCAGACTGGGCAACATAGTGAGACCTCATCTCTACAATAAATAAAAAAAAATTACCCAGGCATGGTGGCACGTGCCTATAGTTCCAGCTACTTAGAAGACTGAGGCAGAAGGATCACCTGAGCCTAGCGGGTTGAGGCTGTGGTGGCTGTGAGCATGCCACTGCACTCCAGCCCGGGCAATGGAGTAAGACTCCAATTCCAAAAAAAAAAAAAAAAAAGATTGTTAAATAAATTAAATCATAGAGTACGTAACTTTTTGAGATTAGATTTTTTTCATTCAGTATAATATGCTGGAGATTCATCCAAATTGTGTATACAAAAACTTCTTTCCTTTTTATTGCTGAGTAATATTCCATAGTATGAACATACCAATTTGTCTAACCATTCACTCACTGAAGGCCTTCTGGATTGTTTCCAGTTTTTGAGATTGTGAATAAAGCCTCTATAAACATTCCCGTTCACATTTTATTTTTAGATTAACCCTTTTTTCTCTTTTACTGATACATAATATTTTACATATTTATGGGGTACATGTGAGTGTTTGTTACATGCATAGAATATGTAATGATCAAGTTAGGTTATTTGGTGTATTCATCACCTTGAATGCTTATTATTTGCGTATGTGGGTATCATTAAGTCCTCTCTTCTGGTTACTGTGAGGTATGTATAATATTGTTGCTAAGTATAATCACCCTAGTCTCCTATCAAACATTAAAACGTTTTTCTATCTAACTATGCATTTGTACCCATAACCAACTTCTTTTTATCACCACCTCCCCCCTTCCAAGTCTCTAATATTTATCGTTCTATTCTCTATGTCCTATTGATCAAATTTTTTAGCTCCTACATATGAGTTAGAACATGAGGTATTTGTCTTTCTGCGCCTAGCTTATTTCACTTAACATTATGACTTCTAGTTGTATCCATGTTGCTGCAAGTGATATGATTTTATTATTTTTATGACATAATAATATTCCATTGTGTATATACACATTTTCTTTATCCATTCATCTGCTAATAGACATTTAGGCTGATTCCATACCTTTGTTATTGTGACTAGTGCTGAAATAAACATGCTAGTACAGTTATCACTTTGATATACCGATTTTTTTCCTTTGTATAGATATTCAAAGTAGGATTGCTGGATTGTATAGTAGTTTTGTTTTTGGTTTTTTGAGAACTCTCCATACTGTTGTCCATAGTGGTTTTATTAGTTTGCACTCACACAAGTAGTGTATGAGTTCCCTTTGTCTTTTAAATAAAGGCCATTCTAGCTGGGGTAAGATGATATCTCATTGTGGTTTTGATTTGCAGTTCCCTGTTGATTAGTGATGTCTAGCATTTTTTAATATACCTGTTGGCCATTCGTATGTCTTCTTTTCAGAAATGTTTTTTTCATATCCTTTGCCCATTTTTAATTGCAGTAATTTTTTTTTTTTACCATGTAATTGTTTGAGTTCCTTGTTTATTCTGGATATTTGTCCCCTGTCAGATGAGAAATTTGTAGATATGTTTCTCCCATTAAAGAGGTTGTCTTTTCACTCTGTTGATTGTTTTTTTCACTATGCAGAAGCACTTCCATTTAATATAGTCTCATTTGTCTATTTTTGCTTTTGTTACCTGTGCTTTTGAGGTCTTAGCCATAAATCTTTGCCTAGACTAATGTCCTAAAGAGTTTTTCATATATTTTTTTCTAGTAGTCTTTACTCTACCTTGAGTTGACTTTTGCATGTGGTGAGGGATAGGGGTCCAGTTTCATCCTTCTGCATATGATTATCCAGTTTTCCCAGCACCATTTATTGAAGAGGATGTTTTTTTCTCTATTGTGTGTTCTTGACAGCTTTGTCAAATGTCAGTTGACCGTAAATATGTAGATTTATTTCTGTGTTCTCTATTCCATTTCATTGGTCTATGTGTTTATTTGTATACCAATACAATGATGTTTTGGTTACTATATCTTTGTAATATGTTTTGAAGTCAAGTAGTGTGGTGCCTCCAGTTTTGTTCTTTTTACTATGGATTACTTTGGCTATTGGAGCTTTTTGTTGTTTTTGTTGTTTCAGATAAATATTAGGATTATTTTTTCTATTTCTATGAAGAATGGCATTTTAAAATAGAGATTATTAATCTGTAGACTTCTTTTGACAGTATGAGCATTTTATTGACATTAATGCTTTTTTTTTTTTTTTGAGTTGGAGTCTCACTCTGTCGCCCAGACTGGAGTGCAGTGGCCGCTCCCGGCCACCGCAGCCTCGACCTGCTGGGCTCCGGCGATCCTTCCGCCTCAGCCTTCCGAGTGGCTGGAATTACAAGCGCGTGCTACCACACTCGGCTAATTTTTTTGATTTATTGTAGAGATGAGGTCTCACCTGCCCAGGCGGGTCTCGAACCCGCGGGCTCAGGCAATCCACTCACCTCAGCCTCCCAAAGGCGCGGGATTACAGGCTGAGCCACTGAGCCCGGCTGACATTAATTCTTACAATCCAGGAGCATGAAATGTCTTCCCATTTGTGTGTGTGTGTGTGTGTGTGTGTGTGTGTGTGTGTGTGTGTGTGTGTATCCTCTTTAATTTTCTTCACCAGTGTTTTGTATTTTTCCTTGTAGAGATCTTTCACCTTCTTGGTTAAATTTATTCCTAGGTATTTTATTTTTCGTAGCTATTATAAATAGGATTGCTTTCTTCATTTCTTTTTCATCTATTTAATTATTGGTGTATAGAAACACTACTGATTTTTGTGTTGATATTGTATCCTGCAACTTTATTGAATGTATTAGTTCTAAGACTTTTTTGATGGAGTTTTAAGTTTTTTTTATAGATATAAGATCATGTTGTCTGCAAAGAAGAGCAATTTGTCTTTTTCTTTTCCAATTTCCTTCCCCCTGCCCCAAATACTCTGGCTAGAATTTCCAGTATTATGTTGAATAGGAATGGTAAAAGCAGGCATCCCTGTCTTGTTCCAGTTCTTAGAGGAAAGGTCTTATACTTTTTCCCATTCAGTATGTCATATCTGGCCTACATTATTTTGAGGTATAATTCTTGTGTGTCTAGTTTGTTGAGAGTTTGTTGTTGCTGTTGTTGTTTTCCTGTTTGTTTGAATTGGAGTCTCACGCTGTCGCCCAGGCTGGAGTGCAGTGGCACACTCACGGCCACCCCAGCGTCGACCTGCTGGGCTTAGGCGATCCTTTCGCCTCAGCCTTCTAAGTAGCTGGAACTACAGGTGTGCACCACAACACCCTATTGATTGATTGCTTGACAGATTGATTGATTGTAGAGATGAGATCTTGCCAAGTTGCCTAGGCTTGTCTCGAACCTGCAGGCTCAGGCAATCCACTTCTCTCGACCTCCCAAAGTGCTGGGATTACAGGCTGAGCCACCGAGCCCTGGCCAGAGTTTTTTTTTTTTTAAATCATTAAGAGGTAGTATTGAATGTTGTCAAATGCTTTTTCTGTGTCTATTGAGATGGTCATATGGCTTTTGTCCTTCATTCTGTTGACATGATATATTGTGCTTATTCATTTTCATATGTTCAAACATTCCTGCATCATTAGTATAACTCTCATTGGATTATGATATATTATCTTTTTTATAGGCTGTTGAATTCAGTTTACCAGTATTTTGTTGAGAATTTTTGCACCTATATTCATCTGGGATGTTGGCCTATAGTCTCCTTTTTATTTTGTATACTTGTCTAGTTTTTTATCATGGTTATGCTGGCCTCATAGAATGAGTTAGGGAGAATTTCCTTCTCGTCAAAATTTTTTGTAATAGTTTGAGGAAGATTGGTATTAATTTTTCTTTATACATTTAGTAGAATTCAGCAGTGAAACCATCTAGTCCTGGCCTTTTCACTCTTGGGAGGGTTTTTACTACTGATTCAATCTCACTACTCATTACTGATGTCTTCAAGTTTTCTATTTCTTCTTGATTCAACCTTGGCAAGTTGTATGTTTCTAGGAATTTATCCATTTCCTCTGAGTTTTCCAGTTTTCTAGTATATAGTTTTGCATAATAATTTCTGATGATCTTTTGTAATTTTGTGATATCAGTTGTAATATCTCATTTTGCATTTCTAATTTTTTAAAATGATCTTTTAAAATTTATTTTTATTTATTTATTTATTTATTTTTTTGAGTTGGAGTCTCACTCTGTCACCCAGACTGGAGTGCAGTGGCCGCTCCCGGCCACCGCAGCCTCGACCTGCTGGGCTCCGGCGATCCTTGTGCCTCAGCCTTCCAAGTAGCTGGAACTACAGGCGTGCACTGCCACACCTGGCTAATTTTTTTTTGTTTTTTGATTTATTGTAGAGATGAGATCTCACCAAGTTGCCCAGGTGGGTCTCGAACCCGCGGGCTCAGGGAATTCACTCACCTCGGCCTCCCAAAGCGTTGGGATTACAGGCTGAGCCACTGAGCCCTGCCTCTAATTTTGTTTATTTGGGTCTTCTCTCTTCATTTCTTAGTCTAGCTAGCAGTTTATCAATTTTGTTTTTCTTTTCAAAGAACCAAATTTTAGTTTCATTGATTCTTTGTATTTTTTAGTTGATATTATTTACTTGTAATCCAATCTTTATTATTTATTTTGTTCTGCTAATTTTGAGTTTGGTCAGTTCTTATTTTTCTAGTTCCTTGAGATGCATTATTAGATTGTTTAATTGAGATCTTTCTGTTTTCTTGATGGAGACATTTATTACTTTAAACTTTTTACTTAGCACTGTTTTTTGCTTTGTCACACAGGTTTTGGTATGTTGTGTTTTCACTTTCACTTGTCTCAGGAAATTTTTTAATTTCCCTTTTAACTTCTTCCTTGACGCTATGGTCATTTAGGAGCATGTTGTTTAACTTCCATATATTTGTATAGTTTCCAAACTTCCTCTAGGTATTGCTTTCTAGTTTTATTCTATTGTGTTTTGAGAAGACACTTGACATGGTTTTAATTTTTAAAAATTTGTTGAAACTTGTTTTTTGGCCTAACATATGTTAATGAGAAGAATGTGTATTCTGCAGTTGTTAATTAACATGTTTTGTAAATGTCTGTTATGTCCATTTGGTCTAAATTGCAGTTTAAATCCAACGTTTGTCTTTTAGTGTTCTGACTAGATCATCTGTCTGATACTAAGAGTGGGATGTTGAAGTTCCCCACTATTACTGTATTGAAGTCTACCTTTTTTCCTTAGATCTAGCAATATTTGTCTTATAAGTCTTAAACTTAACTAGCTCAGTCACTGACTTATTAAGATGACTGAACACCCATTCTATCCATCTAACAAAGAAAAGCTTTGAGAAAAGTATGAGCACTTTCTGAAGGATAAGAACATGGTCAGGAGACAGAGTCTTTGTAATTTTTATATACGATGCCCAGCACTTAGTTAAAAATTACTAAATGTTGTTATTAGAAAAAAAAACTATAGAAACATAAACACAGGGGATTCAGAAATTTGAGTTAACAGACAAGAACTTTAAAATAATGATGATTGATGTGTTAGAGAAATATACAATAAGATAAAGAATTTCACCAGAGAAATAGAATCTATAAAAAACAATCAAATGAAAATTCTAGAACTTAAAACTAATATCTGAAATTAAGAACTAAATATAAGCATTTAACAACAAATAGATCTGGTAGAAGTCAATCGTGGATATATTTATTTTTATGAGTATGTCTTAATTCTTTTCATTACAATTCCAACTTACTGTCAACAGTCTCTTTCATGCTATCAATACTTCCGTATTTCCAACAGGTTCTCCAGAATGAAGTCCATACTCATTGGGAGACATTCTGGTATGATGGAAATACCATGGCTCTACCTCTAATAAACTGTGTGACTTTGAGCAAGTTGGTTAACTTCTCTAAACCTCAGTGACGTTTCTCATTTGTAAAATGTAGACAGAATCTTCCTTGTGGGATTAGTGTGGCAATTATGTGAGAAATGCTTTTAGCACAGTACCATTATGGTATAAGAATTCTATAAAGGCAGCCAATGTCTTCTTTTTTCTGTTTGTTTTGTTTTTTAAAGACTGTTTTTAAGAGCAGTTTTAGATCCACAGCAAAAGTGAGAGAAAGGGAAGGAGAGTTCCCATGTAACCCCTACCCCTACTCATGTGCAACCTCCCAATATATTCTTTTTTTTTTTTTTTTTTTTGAGTTGGAGTCTCACTCTGTCGCCCAGACTGGAGTGCAGTGGCCGCTCCCAGCCACCGCAGCCTTGACCTGCTGGGCTCCGGCGATCCTTCTGCCTCAGTCTTCCAAGTAGCCGGAATTACAGGCATGCGCTACCATGCCTGGCTGATTTTTTTTTATTTATTGTAGAGATGAGGTCTCGCTGCCCAGGCGGGTCTCGAACCCGCGGGCTCAGGCAATCCACTCACCTCAGCCTCCCAAAGGCCCAATATATTCTTTTAAGATGTAAAATTTTCAGGAGAGCAAGTAAAGACTTTACCAGTTGCTTCACTTTCTGCAGAAAGAGAAACAACGTGTACCATTGGATGATGAAGAGGATAATGGTGATAACGATGATGACTCCATTATTTATTGAAGCACTCACAATATGTCAATTTACCTTGATTTATCCCAACAGCAGCCATGTTATATAAGTACTACTATTATTTCCATTTTACATTTGGGAAAACTGGGGCTTAAGGAGGTTAAGCAACATGCTTAAAGTGGCAGAGCCCAGATCCAAACCAACACATACCCAGCTGTGAAGTTTGTGCTTAGATTGTTAGGTGATCCCTACCACTTGCCTATGCCAGGTTGGCCATGGCCCTTGGCAAACTCGTCAACACAGTCCATCTGGAAGATCTGTGTTATACCCCACAGTGACAGCACTCCCATGCCTCCCTCCATTAGCCTGACCCATTTTATTTCCCGTGATTTGTTCACTATTTGCTCTTTATACGTGTACTGAAGTCTCAAAATAAGACATTTCCCTGTGACTTTTTAAAATGTGATTACCATTCTGCTGTGTTAAATGTCCCTTTCCCATTTTGTACTTGTCTCAATGACATCTCAGTTCATTCCCACAGGTTTCCAGTTCCCTTCAGTAAGTAACACACTTTCAGTTTAGTAATTAAGATTAAATCATGCTGATTTCTAAGCTTCAGTCTTTGACTTCATCCAAAGCTTTCTTCTCTCATGGCAGGGAAAGGTTCCCAGAATGGGACCAGAGCAGAGTAGGGAGTTTCCTTCTCTCTTGTTCTCCCTTCACTCTTCTCTGCCCTGAGGACCATAGAGTTGGAAGAGGAAGAAGAAAGAGGAAAGCAGATTGTCATTTTGTCTACCTGAGGTGAAGTTCCTCTCCTCTATTTACTGGTCATCATTATAGCAGAGTGGATAGTAGTAGTCTAACAATAGACCAGAGGAGATGCAAGGTGTTCTATTCCGTGCTGTAAGAAAATATTAGAAGCCGGGCTCCGTGGCTCAGCCTGTAATCCCGCGCCTTTGGGAGGCTGAGGTGAGTGGATTGCCTGAGCCCGCGGGTTTGAGACCCGCCTGGGCTGCGAGACCTCATCTCTACAATAAATCAAAAAAATCAGCCGGGCGTGGTAGCGCATGCCTGTAATTCTGGCTACTTGGAAGCCTGAGGCAGAAGGATCGCCGGAGCCCAGTAGGTCGAGGCTGAGGTGGCCGGGAGTGGCCACTGCACTCCAGTCTGGGCGACAGAGTGAGACTCCAACTCAAAAAAAAAAAAAAAAGAAAGAAAGAAAATATTAGAAGTGCTACCTATAATTTTTCCAATCCAAAGAAAACCTTAAGAGTCAGCTTTACTAATGTTTAATGTGCAAATTGACATCAGAACCTTCTCTGGACCCATATATCAGATGATCACACACAAGGCCTGTAGGATTCTTGAGTAAGAGCGGTAGTTAATACAAAGCAAATGGTTTGCCAGTAGTACCCTCCCACACTCCTTGAATTTTAGTTTTTCAGTTCACCTGTGGAGGGTTGCTATGGTTTGAATGACGGTGTCCCCTCCAGAATTCATGTTGAAGCTTAATACTCAGTGCAATGGTATTAGAAGTGTACCCTTTGGGAAATAATAGAGTCACGAAGGCTCTGCCCTCATAAATAAGATTAGCATTCATAGAAAAGGGTTCAAGTTCACTCATAAGCGGCCCCTGAACATTTACCACAATACTATAAGAAAGGGATTGGTTTTACATTTAGGTCTTTGATCTATTTAGAACTATTTTTTGTGTAAATATTTGCCAACTGTATATCTGACAAAGACCTAACATCTAGGATCTACAAGGAACTCAAACGTGCCGAAAGGAAAGCAAAACAAAACAAAACAAACAGCCCCATTCAAAAGTGAGCAAAAGACATGAATAGACACTTCTCAAAAGAAGATATATGGGCAACCAACAGACACATGAAAAAGTGCTCAGCCACACCCATCATCAGAGAAATGCAAATCAAAACCACATTGAGATACTACCTAACCCCAGTAAGAATGACCATCATTAATAAAATAAACAACAGATGCTTGTGAGAATGTGAAGAAAAAGGTACGCTTCTACACTGCTGGTGGGAATCCAAACTAATGCAACCTCTTTGGAAGACAGTGTGGCAATTCCTGAAAGAAGTAGAAATTGACCTTCCATATGACCCAGCAATTCCCTTATTGCAAACCCCGAGTAACTCAAATCATTCTACAAAAAGATACCTGCACATGTATGTTTGTTGCAGCTCTATTCACAATAGCAAAAACATGGAACCAATCATGCTGCCCATAGAAGCTGGACTGGACAAAACAAATGTGGTACATATACACAAAGGAATATTATGCAGTCATAAATAAGGACAAACATATGGACTTCGCAGCAACTTGGATGTATTTAGTCGATCATACTCAGTGATCTATCACAGAAACAAAGAACAAAGTACCATATGTTCTCACTCATAAGCGGACCTTGAACAGTTATCATAATACTATCAGAAAGGGCTTAGCAGTCATGGGAAACTACCAAGTGGGGGGAGTGGGATTGGCAGTTGAGGGAAACTGCTAGGGAAGGGAGGGGCACACCTCATCAACAAGGGTACCTGCATAATGAATATTTGTATACCTAACCCTGAATTGTACCCCACATCTTTAAAATAAAAAATTTTAAAGTTAAAAAAAAAGAAAAAAGAAACAGATTGGTAGTTGTGGGACACTGCCAGGAGAGGGAGGGGTGCACATGACATCAATAAGGGTACCAGATCTCAAACCAGTGAGGACCAAAGGAAGGCCCAAACTTGCCCTGTACGATGACCACTTGTATACCTAATCCTGAATTGTATCCCACATCTTTAAAATTAAAAAAAAAATTTTTAAGGCTGTAGTCTGAAGGCAGCATTCTCTTGCTCTTCACCTTCTCTCATGTGAGAAAACACTTTCTTACCTCCAGGGGATGCAGCAGCAGGTGCCATCTTGGAAGTGGAGTCTGAATCCTCACCAGACACTAAAAGTGTCAGTGCCTTGATCTAGGAGTCCTAGACTCCAGAACTGTAAGAAATAAGTTTCTGTTTTTTATAAATTACCTAGTATTAGGTATTTTGTTATAACAGCACAAACAGATTAAGACAGAGTTAAATACATTTATGCATACTATTATCTAATTTTAGCTAAACCAACCCTAATATACTGTAAAAAAATGATCTGAGGGGACCTTTGCAAAGAACTCATAGGTTGAAGTGAATGCTCATAATGTCAATGCAAACAAGCAAAGAAAATGGCAAAGCAGATGTTTCTCATTCCCCCGGTATAGGTACTCCTTCATCTCTATTTCCCAGTGAAGACACTCTAATTAGATATGAAAAAAGTCAGCCAAAAGTTTTTCCAATTATCAAGAAGACTATTAGAAACATTGATTTACATTCACATTTTACCTCAGGTTTGCCTTACTGTGTAGTCGCATCCTATCAATATAAACAGTGGAAATATAAGCATCTCTACTAGTCCAGTTATATTGACTGGTCTCTTTATTCTTTGATATAAGTAAATGGAGGAAAAGCACGATTCCAAGATGATTTCAAAATTGCAATTTTGAGTGATTGGGTGATGTAGAAAGTTGAGAACAAAGTGGTAGATTATGTTGCTTTTGGACAAGTTAAGGCTGAAGGCTATAAGAGACAGCTAAAAGAAAAATCTGAATCAATACACACACACACTAGTGTATATAGATGTATACACTTAAAGAATTTGAAAAAATGAATTTGTAAATTCAAATATCTATAAATGGAAGTGTATTGCCATGTCATGCCAAAGAAATGTACTATATTACACTTTTTAAAAATTTGGAAATTAAATTTGAGTGCATTTATAACTAATAATACATCTTGAGTGAAAAGTGTCTGTCCCAATGTGGTGGTATATTTAAAAAATGTAAACACCATGCCATTTTAATTATACATTTTACAAATAAAACATTATTTTTTAAAAAAACTTAACAGAAACAATGGAAGCTGGAGCACAAAGGAGTGGCATTGTTATAATGTGAGAAAAATGACTGCAAAAGTAGAAGTCTGTAACTAGTGAAAATACTCTTAAAAATGAAGGTGCCATCGGGGTAACCCCTTCGTGTCCCCTCCTACTGTGGGAGCTTTTCTGTCCTCTCAATAAATTCTGCTTTCTCACTTACAAAAAAAGAAAGGTGCCTAAAAGGCATTTCATACAAATAAAATGTGAATAAATTTATAGTCAGCAAGTCTGAATTAAAGGGAGTTCTTCAGGCAGAAAAGAAATAATCCAAAATAGATACTAAAAAACGCAGGAAATAATGAGTAGCGATGGATAAATACGTGAATAAAAACAGATCAATTTAACTGTGGAAAACAGTTACGTTTAGTGTGGTTTAAAATATATTTAGAATTAAAATGTACGCCAACAGCATGGAGTTTGGGTGGGATTTATCCTCATCTCTAACTTCAGGGTTGGGCATGTGATACAGACCCGGCCAATAAAATACCACAATGATTGGTTAAGTGAGGAGTATATGACCAAAGATGAACCCACAAGAAACAATAAGCACCAGCCTGAGGTTGCTAAGCAGCAGAACGCATGCCTTAGAGAGAGGAGATAGCTAGAGAAAGGCTAGGCAGACCGACAGGCAGGGCCCTGGTAACAAACAATGTAGCGAACTTCCAGCAGGCCTCTAAGTGCTGTGGCATTGGTAAACAAGCTCCCCACAAGCCTTGCAAGCTAGACCCTAAGAACTCACTGCTGAAATAGAAAAACAACCAATCATCTGGCCGTCATGCCCCTACCCCCTGCCGATTAGACCTCAGTACTGACCAAAATCAGCCCAGCTAGTGCTGACCAATCAGCTCATGGCTAGTGCTAGCCAATCAGTTCGGTCTTAGGGCTATATAAGCACCAGGTTCCAGCTCCAAATCGGTAACCCCACGGGTCCTCTCCTCTTCTGGGAGCTTTTCTGTCCTCTCAATAAGTCCTGCTGTCTCACTTTCCAGCTGTCCATGTCCCTCATTCCTTCTGGGCATGAGACAAGATACCCGACCTGAAGAGTTGCGGAAGCACTGGAGCTGAAGAGCCGTGCACCCCGGAGCCGTCTGAACGGGGGAGCTACTGGAAGAAGCCGAGACTCCAAAGCTGAGACACTTCTGGGGGCTGCGACACTCTCAGGGCTTGGCTTGCCAGCCCATTAGAACTAACACTCCCAGGGCTAGGTTTGCCAGTCCACCAAATCAGCAACACTCTCAGAATTTGGCTTTCCAGTCCATTAGAGCCAACACTCCGGGTGCTAGGCTTGCCAGCCCCATTGAACTGACCTTCTCTGGAGCTTGGCTGGTCGACCCATTGAGCTGACACTCGAGAAGCCCAGGCTGACCTGAAAACTCCGAATCACCTTGAGATTTCAAGAGCCATCTTAACATAACAGCTGCACAGCTTATCTTAGATGAATCAATAACAGAAGAAAGCAAAGCTGATTATTAGATGGAGAAAGGTTGATATTTGATCGAAGTTCCTGGATCCAGACATATCTGAATCTACTCCTACTTTTGGAATTTGCAAGTAGGTATGTCGATTTCTTTCTTTCTTTTGCAAGTGTGAATACAATAATGCAAAATGGGAGTGCAGACAGAGCTAAATTATAGCATTATTGGGAAAGTGGAAAAGAAATAATTTGTATTAGATTGCAATGAGTCAAGGATGCATGTATAATCTCTAAGGTAACCACTAAAAGAATAACTAAAGAGGTCGATGCAGTGGCTCACACCTGTAATCCCAGTACTTTGGGAGACTGAAGCAGGAGGATCGCTTGAGGCCAAGAGTTTGACACCATCCTGGGCAACATAATATCCCATCTCTAAAAAAAAAATTTTTTTGTTTTGTTTAGCGGAACATGGTGTTGTACACCTGTGGTCATAATTACTTGGGAAGCTGAAGTAGAAGGATCCCTTGAGCCCAGGAGTTTGAGGTTACAGTGAGCTATGGTTGCACCACTGCACTCCAGCCTGCACAACAGTGAGACTGTCTCAAGCCCCCCCCCACAAAACTAAAGACTGTACAATCAACCAAACTAATAGAAGATAAAATTTGAATAACAACCACAAAAGATTAATCTAAAAGAAAACAAAAAAGGAAAGAGAGGGAAACATAAGACAGGTAAATCAAATAGAAAAAAAAAATGTGAGTGTTAAAAGCCCAAATATATTGTTAAAAGTAAATGGACAAGTGATGAAAATGTTCTAAAATTGAATTGTTGGCCGGGCTCGGTGGCTCAGCCTGTAATCCCAGCGGTTTGGGAAGTCGAGGTGAGTGGATTGCCTGAGCCCGCGGGTTCAAGACCTGCCTGGGCAACTTGGCGAGACCTCGTCTCTACAATAAATCAAAAATTAGCCGGGCGTGGGAGCGCGTGCCTGTAGTTCCAGCTACTTGGAA
>NW_007252970.1:711070-733146 GCF_000164805.1 Carlito syrichta | reverse complement strand
TGGGCGACAGAGTGAGACTCCAACTCAAAAAAAATAAAAAAAAGGAAAAAAAAATGAATTGTACACTTTAAATGGGTGAATTGTTTAATATATGGATTATATCAATAAAGGTGTTTTAAGAAGTCAATGGATTAGATATACCAATCAAATAATCACAACTGTCAGACTGAATAAAAATAAAACCTAACTACATTCAGCTTACAAAAGATACATTTTAAATATAAGGTTGAAAGCAAAAGAATGGGGAAAGATATATCCTGCAAATACAAACCACAAGAAAACTGATGTAGCTGTCCCAATATCAGACAAAACATAGAGAATAATATTTCGTGATAAAAGAAGCAATCAACCAGAGAAATATAACACATTTTAAAGCTATATGCAGCCATAACAGATATAAAGCAAAACTTAGTTGAACTGAGAGGAGAAATGGACAAATCCACAACTATTGTAAGAAGTTTGAACACACATCTTTTCTCTCTCTCCCTCCCTCTTTCCTCCATCCCTCCTTCCTGCCCTCTTTCTCTCCCTCCCTTTCTCCCTCCCTCATTTTACATATATTTGAAGTATAAAGAGAACCCTATGCCACATAACATTTCAGTCAATGATGAACTATGTGCATGACAGTGGTCCCATAAGATTATAACGAAACTGAAAAATTCCTATTGCCTAGTGATATCATAGGCATCATAACATCGTAGCACAATTATTTTTAAAAAGTCAATTTAGTGTAGCTTAAGTGTACAGTGTTTATAAAGTTTACAGTAGTGTACAGTAATGTACTAGGTCTTCACATTCACTCACCATTCATTCATGATTCATCCAGAGCAGCTTCCAGTCCTGCAAGTTCCATTTTTGTTGGCGCCTTCTACAGGTGAATCGTTTTTAATATTTTATACTATATTTTTACTATAGCTTCTCCGTGTTTAGATATGTTTAGATACACAAACACTTGCCATTGCATTACTATAGGCAATACTGTTGCCTATAGTATTTAGTACAGTAACATGATGTATAAGTTTGTAGTTTAGGAGCAATAGGCTATACCACATAGCCTAGATATGTCACAAGCTATACCGTCTTGTGTAAGTAACTCCATGATGTTCACAGTGACAAAATCGTCTAGCAACATATTTCTCAGAACATATCCCCATCATTAAGTGATGCGTGTCTGTATATTGAATGAAAGAGAGAGAGAGAGAAAGAGTGAGAATAAGAGCAAGAGTGAAAGTAAGAGCAAAAGTGAGAGAGAAAGAACATTTGTTAATTTTGGTTTGTAATGGAGGCTGAGGCAGGAGGATTGCTTGAGCCCAGGAGTCTGTGTTCAGCCCAGGCAACATAGCGATACTGTCTCAAGGAAACAAAAACCACAACTCTATCCAACAACAACAGAATATGCATTCTTTTCCAATGCAAATGTAACATTTATGAAAATTTACCATATACTGGGTCATAAAGCAAGCCTCAACAAATTTAAAAGGATCCAAATAATTCAAAGTATATTCTCTCACCACAATAAATGTAAGTCAGAAATCCATAACACAAAGATGACTAGAAAAACTCCCAACTACTTGGAATGTAGATAACGTATTTCTAAATAACTAGTGGGTCATAGAGTAAATCACAGTAGAAATTAGAGAACATTTTGACTGAATGATAATGAGCATACAACATTTCAAAATTTCCAGAATCAAGTCATGCCTAAGAACATATTTATAGCTTTAAGTGCATACATTAGAAAAGAAGAAAAGCCAAAAACCAATAACCTAGTCTTCTATCTCAAGAAGCTAGAAGAAGAATGGGCATAAAAATACCAAAGAAAGTAGAAAGTAGAAAATAATAAAGATAAGAAAAAGAATTGATTAGTTTAAAGACAAACATACAACAGAAAAAATCAATAAAGACAACACTGGTTTCTGAAAAGAGTAATTAAATGTATATCCCTCTAGAAATATTAATCAAGGAAAAAGAGAGAAAACAATCATCAATATGAGAGTACAAAAGCCTACATTGCTATAGGTTCTATGTACATTACAAAATAATATCAGAATAGAATGAAAAAATTTAAGGCTAATAAATTTCACAATTTGTATGAAATGATAAATTGCTGAAGAAATACAACTTACGGTGGGATATAGTGGTACACACCTGTAGTCCCAGCTACTCTGGAAGCTAAGGCAGGAAGATAGCTTGAGCCCAGGAGTTTGAGTCCAGCCTGGGTAACATAATGAGACCCTGTCTTAAAAGAAAAAAGATCCCACACACAACTTACCATAAGTGACTACTGTAGTCTGAATGTACCCCCTCCCAAATTTATATGTTGAAACAATTGCCAATGTGATAGTATTAAGAGGTGGTACATTTAAGAGATGATTAACTCGTGAAGGCTTTGCCCTCATGAAAAGAATTAGTGACCTTATAAAAGAGGTTTCAGAAAGCTGCTTGGCCCTTTCATCTCTTCCATAACATGAGGGCACAGCAACAAGATGTCTTCTTCCACGAAGACGGCAAGCCTTCATCTGACATCAAATCTGCCATCGCCTTTATCTTGGACTTCCCAGCCGCCAGAGCTATGAGAAATACATTTCTGTTGTTTATAAGCCACCTGGTTGAAGGGATTTTGTTAGAGCAGTAGGAATAAACTAAGACAGTGCCTTGAGAAGAAATACAAAACCTAGTTATCCATTATAGAAATTGAATCACCTTATTAAGCACCTTCCCAAAGAAAACTCCAGGACCTAGATGACTGTACAAGTGAATAGGGCTAGATAGCAAAGGATGGAAAAAAAAAAACAAAACACTAATCTTTGCAAACACTTCCATAGGATAGAGAAAGAGTCAATATATACAAATTCTTTTTATGAGAAAAAATGACCTTTTTACCAAAACTGACAAGAAAGAGAAATTACAGAAAAATCTCTCTCATGAGCATAAATTCAAAATTCCTAAATACAGTGTTACCAAGTGAATCAAGAGTTATATACAAAGGATAATACATCAAACAAGAGTTTATTCAGGGAATGTAAAAGCTAACATTCTAAAAATCAAGAAATATATTTCCAATATAAATAGAAATAAAGGAATATATCTTATGATCATCTTGATAGATAAAAAAATAATTTTTAAATACAACACTCATTCATGACTAGAAAAAATACATCAAAATAGTAATAGAAAGAAATTCTCTTAATCTTATAAACAGTATCTGCAAAAATATCAGCATTGAACATCATGCTTAGTAATGAATTATTTAAAAATATCTTCCTAAGCTCTGGAATGAAAAAGTGTTATCATCATGTTTGATCAACATTAGACATGGTGTCATAACCACTGCAGTAACACATAAAAAATAAATAAAGAGCACATGATAGAAAAGAAACAAAACTGTTATTATTTATAGACAACATGATTGTACACAAAGAAAATCCCAAAGAGGCTAGGTAAAATAGCATATGCCTATAATTACAGCACTTTGGTAGCGTGCAGCAGGAGAATCACTTGAGGTCAGCGTGAGCAGGAGAATCACTTGAGGTCAAGAGTTTGAGACTAGGCTGAGCAACAGAGTGAGACCCCATCTCTACAAAGAGTAAAAAACCTTAGCCAGGCGTGGTGGCATGCACCTGTAGTCCTAGCTATACAGAAGGTTGAGGCAGGAGGAATGCTTGAGCTTAGGAGTTCAAGGTTGCAGTGCGCTGTGATTGCACTGCTGCACTCCAGCCTGGGTGACAGAGCAAGATCTTGCCTCTGATAAAGAAAATAAAATCCAAAAGAACCTACAGAAAATCTATTATAATTATTTAGCAACTTTTTAGCAAGGTTGCTGGATAGAAGGTTTATCTTAAAGAATATATATCATGTACTTCTATATATCAGCATTAAATAAATATCACATGAAATTTTAAAAAGTACCACTTACAACAGTATCAAAAATCAAATATTTAGGGAAAAAACTAGCAAAGGATGCCCAGAGTTTTATACTAAAAACTACAAAATATTGAGAAAATTCATTAATAAGTAGTTCATTTTTAGTTCAAAAATTCATTTAAAAATAGGGATATACCATGATGGGTTGCAAGAATCAATACGATAAAGATGTCAATTTTTCCCAAATTGTTCTATACAGTTAGTGCAATGGCAATTGAAACTTCGATAGGTTGATTCCATTTTATTAAAAAATTAGCACATTGGTTCTAATATTTTTGTGGAAATTGAAAAGATCACAGATAGCCAAGCTGATCTTGAAGAAGAACAATGCTGAAGGACTTACACTGTAATTTATCAAGATCTATTATAAATCTGTAGTAATTAAAATAGTGTGGCATTTGCACACAGAAGGACAATAGATTAATGGTACAGAAAGTGATCAGAAACACATTCACATACATATGGCCATCTGATTTATAATATAGGTGATAGTAAACACTACATAGCACATCAAATGTCATCATAAGTTAACCCTCTTCTTCTCAGAGAAAATGGCTTTAAAGTACAGAAGTAACTTGAAATTGTGAAATTAAAATTGGATTCCAAACAAGTTTAGCATTTTAGTAAGGAAATTGAGAAAGTCCTATTTATCTTGACTGTCCTTTTCTGTTGACATTTTATTTGGCGTTCTAAAGCTGTCTGATTTCCAAAATTTACATTTGTACTGTCTGCTGAATATGCAAATAGATGAGCAAAGTTTAGTTTGTATTTAGACAAGATATCAACAATCTTTTTTATTTTCTATTTTCTGCAGTTTCATTATAATCATCATAGAAATGAAGAAGATGATTTGAAACTCTATTTTTCATATCAAAGTACCCAAAAGGTAGGAAAACCAGTGATTTGATGCATCACTTGAAACACTGTAGAAAGCATGATCTCTGGTAAGATCTGACAGAATCAGAGCTACACTGTAAGAAGCAAACACATCTCGTACCCAAATTCCCCTTTTGTTCACCCACAGGATATTTTAGTTGCAACTTCTTAAACAGGAAATGTAACTTCACTCAATTTCATAGAGCAAGCCAGGGAACAATGCAATGGTGTATGTTTTTACATGTGGCATATCTAGGCTAAATCAATGGCCATCAATTTTGATTTAACATTAGCGTATTTTGGGAAGACCCAAAGCTTTTGACTGATTTATAAGTACTTATCTGTTTCATCCTAGACTTGTGACATTCAGTTTCCATATTCCTTTCATATTCCTGTCTCTGCCATGCCTAATCCCAAATCATTTTCTGCCTATTGACCAGTATGCTCTGTTTTGGTTGTTTACCTCTCTAATCCAGTTGGATGTGTCCTATACGTCATTAAAATAGCATGATATTTTAGGTTTCTTTTTTGGTGATTTCTGGGTCAAGCTGGAGTTCATACTGTAATCATTCCTTATTATCTGAACACTTAAATCACATGATTACAATATCCATAACATTAAAAATTAAACTAGCACTACCTCTATAAAAATCACAACAGTTAATCCACAGGCAAAGTCAAAGACAGAATGTTACAGATCATGGTTGCAAGGCATTTTAAATTGCAGACTTCAGTTGCATACCTTGGAGTGGTGCAACTATGGATAATCCATTATTGTGAGCTGCAAATCATGGTCACCAACATAAGCAGTCAGGATTAAAATCATTGACAGTGACTATGGATAATCTGTGCCATGTCGACTTGATGCTAACTAAATACAGTAGTGTTTTCAGCCTCTATTTTGGGAGACATGATATGGAGTGGATAACTTTCCCCAATACTTGAGCAGCCATTGCTGAAAAATGAGATTTTTCATCCCAGGGAGGAGTTTTCTGGGATGCAGGACTTTCAGCACTAATCTAAGACAGTACCAAGGAAATCAGGATGATTGGTCACCCTATTATGTCTTTGGTAGGTTCTAGCCAAAAGGATTATTTTTGACAGTTTGTCCAGCTTTATAGTAGTTGCTTTTGGACAAGCGTTGTTAACTTCTTTAATTTATCATGCTAAAAGTGAATCTCTGATACTATTTTACATATTAATTTTAGTATGTCTCTCTGTCTCACTAAAATGTAAAAATGTAAACCCCATGACAATAGGGATTTTTGTCTGTTTTGTTTGCTGATGTATTTCCTGCATTTGATACATTTTAGACATTCAATAAATATTTTTTGATGTATACATAAATTAATGGCATTAGTAAGAATGTGGAGAATAGATTGGTGGAGGGGGAAAAAAAGCAAACTGGAATAGGCTAACTAGTAAACTAGTAGAATGGTCCAGATTAGAGATGATATAGATGCTGGAGATAATTAAAAGTGGACTGACTCAAGAGATAGTTAAGAAGCAAAATTGCCATGATTAAATGATAGAGTGGAGATGAATGGGGGGAGTGAAGTAGAGGGTGTTGTCAAAGATGACTTCTTGGTCATTGGCCTGCAGAACTAGGTGGATAGGAAAGTATTCAGTGAATTAGTAAACAGTGAACCAGGTTTATATGGACAAGATCATGAGTTCTCTTTCAGACATACTGAGTTTGAGATGCCTTTGAGCTGACTAAGCAATTTTAAATAGGCAGTTGGATAGATGGTCCTAGAACTCAGAGAAGGGATATTGGCTGTAGAGATAAATGAGTGTGTCATCAGTTTTAGTAGTAATAAACATGGTAAATAAAGTTATGGGTGTGAACAGTTACAAGGAGAGAGAAAAGAAGATGTATGGTCAGGCTGCAATTGTTACTCTGCATGCACTCAATTTTCACTTGGATTAATGAAATAGCTTGATTGTAAACTGGAACCTAAGTTAGTATTTTAAATCACAAATATTTTAAAGATTTTGAAATGCAACAATTAGAAGAGATTTCAGATTTTTTCCTACTTTTCCTTCAGGGATCATTTTTAAAGACAAGGCATGTTTCATGCATAGTTTAGTGTCCACCCATTAGTTGTTTTGTTATAAATTTGTTTAAAGGTGACAATAGAGGATGATGGTTCTGACTTTTTAGGTATTTATCAAATCCTCCTGCGTGCTTAGCACTGTGCTAGGTGCTATGAAGATATATACCTGTGCTTAATCATGAGGAATTTTAAAAATATTTGGAGGAATAATGTTATATTAAATTGGAAGAGTACAGATCTTTAAAGATCAGCTAGCCCAATTCCTTCATATTTTACAGAACATAAAAGTGTGTCCCCAAAAGAGGAAGTGACTCCGAGTTCGAAATGAAACAACAGAGATCTGATTAGAAACTGGGGCTCCTGATCTCCAGCTTAACCAAGTGCACTGTATGTTTTCATGAAATCATTCATTCATACATTCATTTAGCACATATTTTTTGAGTGCCTAGTATGTAAAGGTACTGTTGTAGGCACTTGTGATAAATCATGCCACTTTTTCATCCATATTCATCTCCGGTGACTAATAGTTGTATTCATAGTGCTCTGGGCATTCAGTAAGCAGAGCTGACTGACAGCTGGGTGTGGCTTACAGCTGGATCATCCACTTTCAATTTATAATCATTTCTTCTCTTAGTGCCTGAAGGAAGAGGAAATAAGTAGTGGATTTACATATGAAGCAATTAGAGAATAATATACAGTATACCGTATATAATTAAGTGCTAAATTGCATTGCATGACTGTAAGTACAACAGCGAGGTGCAGGAACCAAGGTTCAGAGTACAGACAGCAATCTTAGGTAGGAAAAAGTCTTCCAACATTAGTAAGCATCACATCCCTCACATGTTCGTTTCAGAAAGTCCAGCAAACATTTATTGGGAAGGCACTGTGCTAGGCGCACAGGGATATAAAAAAGAATAAGACATGGGCTGGGCACATCAGCACAGGCCTGTAATTCCAGCTACTCAGGAGGCTGAGGCAGGAGGATCACTTGAGCCAAGGAGTTTGGGAACAGCCTGGGCAACATAGTGAGACTCCTGACTCAAAAAGTAAAAGAATAAGATATGGTGACTTTTCCCAAAAAGTTCACTGTCTAGTAGAAGAGACAGAATGAAGCACATATAACTTCATAACATGGTAAATAATGAGAGAGAGGTCTGACTGGGATGCTATGGAGGGAAAGAGGCGGGTAGCTTCACCTGGTCATAAGGCTTCTGGGACACTAAGGGCTGACACCTAAACCGAATCTTGAAGGCCACTAAATCTTTGCTAGTCCAACAAAGTTGTAAAAGGAGTTTCAGGAAGGAAGAACAAAATAAATAAGCAAAGATTTTTTGTCTCCTATTCCAGTTATCAGAAAAACTGGAAACAAGTAGCTCAGCTATTCCTAAGCAGAATAAGATAAAAGCCACTTCATACCACCAAATATAAGGATGGCTCTCATAGCTAACATTTATTAAGCTCCATGAGCCAGAAACTGTGCTAGGTACTTTATGTGGATTATCTCACACAATCCTCATAAAAATCTTTGAAAAGATACTCCCATCATCCTTAGAGAGAATTAAGACACTGAGAAGCTAACTTGAGACCAGGATTTGTGTCCAGGTCACTTGGTTCTTGCCTCCCAGTCTAGATTATATATTACTGTGAATATTAGCTCCCCACAAATCTTTTTTTTTTTTTTTTTTTTGAGAGAGAGACAGGGTCTTGCTGTGTCACCCTGGCTGGAGTGCAATGGTGCTATCACAGCTCACTGAAACTTCGAACTCCTGGGCTCAAGGAATCCTCCTGCTTTAGCCACCTAAGCAGCTAGGACTACAAGTGCACGCCACCACACCTGGCAAATTTTTAAAATTTTTTTTAGAGATGGGGTCTTGCTATGTTGCTCAGGCTGGTCTCAAATTTCTAGCCTCAAATGATTCTTTCCCCTCAGCATCCCAAAGCACTGGGGTTACAGGCATGAGCAACTGCACCCATCACACATCTTATCTGCATGCAATTCCTCTAGCTTTTAGACTTCTTGTTATAATATTTGATAGTAGCATTGATCTGCTTGATCATGTTATTTAACCAACAGCCAAAATAGAGTCAAAAGGAACAAAGATGCTTAAGAACACCAGGGACCCAATGGCAAAGCTAGTTATTAGTGTGTGTCCTCACTAAAATATATGCTTAAGAATGATATTAATCAGAATGAAGTCTCTCGAGCATTCCAATGTAATAGATGAGGTGTCCAAGTTATGTTTTTTCTTTTTTTTTTCAACTTAATGGCTGTAGATGAGTGGTTCTTGAACTTTTGTGGATATCCCAGTCTTACCTGGGGAGCTTGTTTTAATATACAGTTGCCCCATTTCATATATATGCCAGGGTCACTGGGGTAGGGCTCGGACTACTATATTATAAACAAATTCATGAAATGATTTCATTCCATTCCAGTTCCACTTCTTCCCGTTCATCATTACATTTTCTTTCCTATTCTCCCGGGCCTTTACTTCATTAAATATTTATTGAGTGCCTACTATGGGCTGAGGACAGAGCAGTGAACGTGACAAAACAAAACTCCTGCCCTGATAGAGCTTCATTCTAGTCAGGACACAGATAATAGGCATATAAACAAACAATAGGCAGTGCAGCATAGTAATTAAGAGCTTGGGCTCTGGGGTTAAAACAAATGATGGCTTGAAACATGCTTATTCCTCTTCCTAGTTGTGTGACCTTGGGCAAGTTACTTAATGCTCAATAGGTTCTTCCTCTGTAAAATGGGACTAATACTATTTTTTGCTTCTCAGGAATGTTGTAAGGATTTAATACAATAATGTACATAAAGTACTAAGCACAGTGCCTGGTACATTGTGTGCAGAGTTAACTCATTATTTAGCAGGCACCAGTACTGTGAAGTTTAGTTACTTCTCCAATATTGCCATCAACATATTAAATTGAGTTCAGCTTCTGTGTTTATTCAACATTCAACAATGTTTTAGGGATATGCATGTGACTCTAAAGCATTTCCCCCTGCCACTACTTTCCTGAGCATTGTCTGTACCATGGACAGCCTCAAATTACTAAACAAGGAAGAGATATTAACAATAAAGTCCATCAGGACCACCAGCTCCTCAATTGCATACCTGAGTAGTTTCATAGACTGGGCAACATTAAAAATGTTTTAAATCCTCACCAATACACTAAATTAAAGTTTAAAAATAAATAAAAACTAAGTAGAACAGCATAGGGGCCAAATGCTGGGAGCCAACACTAGTAGGTCAGGCAATCAGATGATATGACAGTCAAGAGATACATTAAAAAAAAAGTCTTTCATATTTGTTGGGGCAAGAACATTCACATACATTATTATCTGTCTTATGTCCCATAACAACCTAGCAAAGAATAGATTCTCATTTGATTGATGTGTAAATTAAGGCTAAGAGTGGCAAGTTAATAGCCCAAGTAACCTCTGCTAGTTAGTGGCAGACCAGTGATTCAAACCCAGTCCTTTTGACTCTTATGTGGCATTCCATACAAATAAATAGCTTTTTTTCCTTAGAGAATTATTTAAAATGCTTAATCTATCCACTTTAAAAATAAAGCATAAGAAATACATAATGTATTCAATATACAAAATGCAAGTAGACTTCAGTTCTATATAATACTTCTTTTTGCACTTGTCATGTTTGCAAGATTACATTTGTTTATGTGACTACCTGATTCAAGTCTATCTCCCCCACTACACCAAAATGGGCTGTATCTGTTTTATCTAACACATAGTGGGTGATCCATGTGTATTTTATTAACAAATAACCGATCTATTGAGGTTGATTATAGTCAGAACGTCATAGACATGTACATGAATTTAGCCTTCAGTTTAAGCAAGAGCAGAAATGTCAATACTATTTTATATGGAAACACTGAAGATGGGCAAAATAGTTACTTCCTAGTTGCTAGAGAGGAAAATTTGCTTGTACTGGAGTTGAGGTCAAGGGCAGGGCTGATCTAAGCAGAGCAGATACAGTTGCTAAGAGCTGGTTTACAGGGTGGTGAAAGTCAAGAGATTGTATCGATTTTCATCTCTATGGATATCTATATCTATCTATCATCTATCTATCTACCTATCTATCTATCACAGTTTCTTATTACAGGGTCCTCAACAAATCTACATCAGAATACCTGGGTAGTCTAAGGAGACCAATTCATGGATCCAACCCTTCAGAATTTCCAAGGGGTGGTGCCAAAAACTTGCACTTTTAACAAGCTCTTGATGTAATTTTTACTTGCAAAATTCAATAACTACTGGGCCTGGAGTAGCAATAGACTGGCACTAGGTCTAAGATTGTGTCTGGAGAAGAGTCAGCATTATATTATAATATCAGAAGAAGAAGAGACACCTACAAAAGAGACTGATATAGCTGCCAGAGAGCCAGAGTCAGGATACTGTTGTTATGAGCCAAGGGAGGTGAAAGTTTAAGAAGAAGTAGATGGCCAAAAGTGTTGAATGTAACAGAGATTTCAAGAAGGAATATATGTTCTGTTAAGTCATGATGATAAAATATAGATTTTTCTGGGCCCTGAACTGTCCTTTAAGACTCAACTCAAAACACTGCCTCCCAGTGATGTGTTTCCTGACTCCACTGGGCAGAGTCGATCAATTCTTGTTGTATGTAATTCCACTAAAGCAGTTGATTTATTATATTGAAATTCTGTTTACTTTTCTTCCTCATTAGACTGAGAATTATTTGATTTTAATTTTACTTTTTAGTCGGAGTCTCACTGTTACCCAAGCTGGCGTGCAGTGGCATGATCATGGCCACCACAGCCTCGACCTACTGGGCTCAGGCGATCCTTCCACCCCAGCCTTCCAAATAGCTTGGATTACAGGCGCATGCCGCTATGCCTGGCTAATTATTTTGATTGATGGTAGAGACGAGGTGCCCCCCGCTACCATGTTGCCCAGGCTGGTCCCGAACTCCTAGGCTCAGGTAATCCTCTCACCTCAGCCTCCCAAAGTGCTGGGATTACAGGCATGAGCCACCACAACTGGCCAAAATTGAGAATTCTTTGAAGGCAGAAGTCGTGTCCTTTTTTCATCTCTTCTTTCTCCAGCTTTATTGAGACAAAACGGACAAATACAAATTGAACATATTTTAAATATACAACTTGATGTTTTGATAAGGATCCATGTCTTGTTCCTTTTCAAATCTCCAGTGTATGGTTTAATATCTAGTACAAGGAAGGTATCTGTAAATATCTGCTGTATGAATGGTTAGAGAGCAATTGGAGGCAAAGGACACAGTCTGGCAGTGAAACTAGATGCATCCTATAGTTTGAAGGCAAATGATAGCTGGGCAATTGATGCTGCTGGAGCGGGAATAAGAAGGGAATCGGTTTCTTCAGGGAATGAAAGAGATGCAATTAAAAACACAGCTTTTAAAACGCTTTAGAATGCAGAAAGGACAGCTCTTCGAGTCTTGAACGAAGTATGAGAGAGTGGGCGTGCAAAATAAAGTAGCTTAGCTAGATGGCCCTTTTCCAAATAATTCATGAAGTGAATACCTTTGCTGAGAATGAGGTAGAAAAAGTGAAATCTGGAGCCTGAAGGAAAATAAAACTGGAAGAGTTTTGGAGTATACTGTTGAATCAATAAGAGATTAATATATCCCATCCTACATTACCAGGCATTATGAGGATGTTATCACAAGCTGACTCTGAAATAACAGGCAGTATCTATCAGTCATGGTAATTGGGTCTGGCTACCAGACCTGAGTCCTAAAAGTATCTGGAATCACTCATCTCTCCCTCTCCTGAACCCTCTCTGTACTTCCATTCTACCTTTTAAAATAGTGGTCCCCAACCTTTTGGGCATCAGGGACTGGTTTCGTGGAAGACAATTTTTCCATGGACCAGGGGGACGGGAGGGAGATGGTTTCGGGATGATTCAAGCATATAACATTTATTGCGTACTTTATTTCTATTATTATTATATTGTAATATATAATTAAATAATTTTACATCTCACCATTTAAAAAAAAGAGACACGGATGGAAGTGGTAAATAAAATAATGGGCAGGCCATGCATGAACTGAAATAAGTGTCGGATTCTGACTTAAAACCCGCCACTAGATGCAGCTGTACAGTTGAAGTACATCAACTCACTTGCCACTCACCGATAGGGTTTTATATGAATCTGCAAACAATTGATTGATTATTGTCTCTGTGCAGTCAAACCTCACTGCTAATGTTCATTTGTATTTGTACCTGCTCCCCAATGCTAGCATCTCTGTCTCAGCTCTACCTCAGGCCATCAAGCATGGGACTCTCATAAGGAGTGTGCAACCTAGATCCTTCACACGTGCACTTCACAATAGAGTTCATGCTCCTATGAGAATCTAATGCCCCTACTAATCTGACAGAAGACAGAGCTCAGACAGTAATGCCAGTAATGGGGAGCAGCTGTAAATACAACCTGCTGCTTACTTTCTGCCCCTCACCTCATGCTGTGCGTCCTGGTTCCTAACAGGTCACAGACTATTACCTATTTGTGGCCCTGGAGGTTGGGGAACCTCTGTTTTAGGGCTCTCACTGCAATGTATCTTCTAGTGTAATGATGCAACTATTTCTTACTAGACTATAAACAGTTGAAGGCAAAGACTATGTCTTATTCACCATTTTGTTGTACCTTAATAAAGTGCTTTGTACATCATAGGCAGAAGATGCTTGTGTTAGGCACACACCTCTAATATAGCATTTATCACATCATACTGTATTTGTTTGCTTGTCTGTCTTCTCTTTTAGACCATGAACTCATGGGCAGGGATGGAGTTGTATTGATATGTCTTCCTTATATTTGGAACTTAGTAGTTTTGCAAATTTTCATTGAATCAAATTTTGTTGAAATGAATGCATGGATGAAAGAATGAATAAAAGCAAAGTGTGGGGATTGGGGAAACTTTAAAAGATGACACACTGCACAGACACTGCATTTTGTCACTTACATAACCATTTGTCTCATCCTGGCATCATTAAGTGTGTGACGCTGGTGGAAAAATCATGCTGGGGAACCTATTTCCATATACATCATAAATGTTTGGAATACACATTCTGGATCTTATAACACAAATCTTTAGCCACTCACTTTGACAGCATAGGGCCTTGGGTAAAAGGGCTAAAGATTTCTTGCAGCTAAATGACTGATTTGCCACTAGGTATCTATTTGAAGGTTCCAATGTTACAACACCATGGTCACTGTTTTCTTGGGGATGCGTACTTTAAGACTGACATTGCAGAGAAAAAGAAAAAGATTGATGAAACAGGATAGAGACAGCACTGTATCAAAACACTGGAAATTCACCCCCACTGCAGGAAAAACAGCTACTTGAAGAGCACCTTTAAATTTTTCCTGGTCTGTTAGGGCTTTCTATTTTATGTGATTTTTGATTATTTTAGTCTATGAGGCCAGTAGAAAATAACAAAAGCTGACCCTTACATAGAGTATACTATGTGCCCAGGCATTATTCTATGGGATTTACATATATTAACTCATTTCTCCTAATAATCATTTGAGATGAATGCCACTATAATCTCCGTTTTGGACGGGATGAAACTGAGGGACAGAGAGATAATACAACACGATCAAGGTCATAGAGGTAGAACTGGGAGAACTAGGGTTCAAACCCAAGCAATCTGTCTCCAGTACACCAAAGAGGAAAGTACTCGTTTAGGTGTCTGGGTTGCCTATATGGGTTACAAAGAAAATCACTTATCTTTCCCGATTATGATAATCCCAGCATTTATAGAGAGCCTGTTATATGCCAGGGACGCTAATAACACGCTTTAGTTGCATTCTTTCATCTCTTCCTCACAATAAACCTGTGAGGTACTCTTTTATCCTTACAGACAAAAATAAAATAAAAATAAAAATCAAGGTATAGAGGTTAAAATAACTCGCCCAAGGATTGAAATCCAGGCAGGCTGACTCTACTACGCTTCTTAGTCTTTCCTAGCAGTAAAACGAGGCGAACAGAGGACCTCAAAGAGATGCCACGAGAGTACAATGAAATAATGGATGTGAAAAGGCCTCGGTGAACAAGTGCAAGGGATAAGGCCTACCCACTCGAATCACTGTTGAAAACCGGTTACCAGGGCCCCTGTCCAACGGTTTCTAGTCCCAACCCTGCCCTTTCTCCGCCCAACCCACAGCGATATCTTTGAATCTCTTTCTCTATCGCCTCGAATCCTGCCCCCAAACACTTGGCGGAGCGGCGGAGCGGAGAAAAGAAGGTACGCGCGCGAGCAGGAGGCGGGGCCTGCCGCCTCTATCCGTACAGGGGGCGGTTTCTGCACATGCGCTATGGCTCTGCGGCTTCAGCTGCCCCTCTCTGCGGCCAATCAGGACCCGCGGCGCTCTCGGGACGTATCAACGCTGTGTGGGTCGTGTGCGTGCGAGGGGGGCGACGTAAGGGCGCTCCGCGAGCCCGTCTCTCCTCGAATGAAAGGAAACAACCTCCGGCGACAGAGCCCCGCTCTCAGGCACTGCCGGAGAACCGAGACCGACTTCTTTCTCTTTACCCTCATTGGCGCTTCCCTCCTGCCGTCCGCCTCTGGGCCCCGTTGGTGAGTCCCCACGGTACCCTGAGGTCCCCCATTCTCTGCCCGGCGGGAGAAGACAAGGAGGATGGCGGTGGCCAGGCCGCCGCCCCTGCCCGTTGTTAAAGGGGACTCTTGGTGGTCTCGCTTTATTGTCAGGGACCCCAGAAGCACCGCTCATTGTAGGCACTCGGCGAAGAGGCTGGTGAGAAAGTGCTTTGGAGGTGCAGAAGGAGAGGTTAGGCTTACGCCTAGACTTCGGGGGAGGGGGCGCAACATTTGAGGAGGGAAAAAATTGGGAATTTTTAGTCTTTGCCATTGCTTAGAACACATTTGGGAAGGAGGGAGACTCCCAGTTTGGGAAGAGTAAGGGGAAGAATTGTTAGGGTGGCAAGATGGTTAGCCTTACGGAATGAGGAAAAACTCCGGGGTGGGGGGAGTTGGGGGTGAAACTGAGGTATAAGGCAAAGCTTACAGCGAAGACTAATAGATGGCGAACTCCTGGGGGAGGGGGCGTAAAGAAAGTCGTAGGATGATATTTTCCTGGATTCGGGAGGATTGGAAAAGGACGATTAGAGGACCCTGACTTCACGACTGAAAGGAACCTGCTGAAGTGGTTTAGAGGAAGATAGTTTTGCGACTTTATCTGGCGCTTGATTAGAGGGAAATCTTGGAGTCTAGTGTATATTGGGGAATAAATAACGGAGAGGATCCGGTACTTTATGTGTACCAGCCTTTATGATATCGATGAACAGCACGGTATTTTGCAGTTTCCATTCGTTTCGATATTCTGCGTGGAAGTTGAAAAACCTTTTGTTTTTGAAAAACCTTTAATTTTCATCGGCTAATACTACGTAATGAGATCTTATTTATACAGTACAGATTCTTTCTCTACCCTTGGGTTTGAAACAACTGGAAAATTCCTTTAGTTTCTTTTTGAATAACCGCAAAAAAGCAGTGCGAAGCATGTAATAATATCGTGCAACCAAATTCAGGTGCCCTTCCGGTACATCTCTTATACGTTTATTTCTGTCCACTGGAACTTTCCTGATAGAAATACTGCTTCTTTGAGGATCACGTTTATATATTTTGATCGGTATATTTCAGCTTGCTTGCGTGTGGAATATTTTAATCTTCCGGAACTGCAGTTTTTGTTTTGTTTTTCTGTGAAAATGCTCTTTCAGATACCAAGCACCAAATGGGCTCTCGAGTTGGTTCTTGAATGCTCTCTTTGATGTTTCAGGTTATTTCTACCTTGGTGCTTCACAGCATTTGGAAAATCAGAAATGCGTTGACGTTTCAGCCTAACTAATCTGGCTTTTATATTTTTTTCAGACATTTAAATTATGTTTTTCACGCTGTTATTGTTGCCTCTTTATTTCTGCTTTATAGCAATTTTCATAATATTATCTTTTCTTCCTAAGGAAAAGGTTTCATTGTTGGGTGAAAGCATCAAACTTTGATCTCCACATGCCCTGAAAAACCTTTTAGACTAAAATTAAAACGCCATATAGCAATGGATCATTATGAACCCCTTAGTATTGGCCCTTGCAATGCCCTTATTCTGCTTAACTAGAGACCACAAATGTGACAGCATCAGATAAAAATCTGTATTTTCATGATAAAGACATTTTTGCTAGGAGTCATTGTTTCCATGATGGTCTCCACTTCATGTTTTACAAGGAGACTGTAAAAAAATTACCATGATATGCACAGATGCATTATTTGAATTTTAGTGGAAAAATCCATTTTGTCATTGCATATTGGGGAAAGTTTTTAATTGGTTTAGTGCACTTTTTGTGTGGCTCTCTTCACTTTACAATTTAAATTTAACTGATTACAGAAAAAATAACACGAGAACATTTTAAAATCCAAAATAAAGTGTCTTTTTTTTTCCTCTTTTAGATTTTGGGGTCTTTGATGTCTACAAAAGCAAGTTCTCAAAATTAGGATGAGAAATTTGCTTGTTTATAAATTGGAAGAGGCAGAATTCAACATGGATAGAATTTTGGGGATACCATTTCAGAATTGATTTTAAGAATAAAAAGTGGTTTTTTTCCCCTCTAGGAATGTTTTTAAATCTTAAGCCAGTTTTATTGCCAGTGCTAGGGTTGTATGGAAATTAAACATTAAAGATGTCTGTACAGATTAGATTTATACTGTGCCATCCTTTCAACTGGCCAGGATGACCGGGGGTAATGCTGAATACATTATGATGCTTTCAGAGTGCCTACTATTCATTGCATAGTAGTAAAGAAACTAATCGAGAAGTCAGATAGCAAATTGTGGTACTATTTATGAATTTTGATATTTTGCGTAGTTAATCTAAAAATTTGGGCAACCATATTCTTGATAAAGCAACTGAACACGTAATTGCCTGAGCAAATGCAAACACACTTCCCCTTTTGTTTCTTTTGTTTCTCTGTTATGTCCTTTTTTTTTCTTTAATCCTAAAAGTATTTGCTGCCTGTTTTCAATCAGTTTCACGGTTTATAGCCAGTGCTACGAATACAGTACTATTGTAAAGTACTCCGATGCCATTTGGAAGACTGAGGTATTTAAAATTATAGATAGCATTAGGAGTTTGTTAAATCCATCAAAGCAGAGACTCTCAGGGCCTTTAAAATTTTGTTAAAAAGAAAACCCTAGATATAAATTGATGAGAAGACATTAAAAATTTTTTTTGTGGTTTCACGTTAAATTTTGACTAAGTATCTGGATTTTTATATTGAAAAATGCTGATTGGTTTATAGATACTACCTTGCTGGCATCCAGCTGCTACTGTTTTTGTGGGTGAACAGATGCTTCTCAGAAAGCTGCAGTGTAGTGTTAGTGAGTCAATTTTTTCAACATAGTATTATGAAACTGTTCAGATATGTAGAAAAAAATGGAGCGAATTTAGTAAATTAATTTTAAGACAGAAGTTTGAGATTTTATTGATTGTGATGTCTGTTGTGGCAGCCTGGGTCTTGAACTGCCTAGTCCTGTTGATTTTGGAACAATATGCAAATCAAATAACTGATTTTAAATTTGTTTAGTATTGTTCTGAAGAATTCATGTTAAGATTGATGATCTAAATCTGAAACCTTCTGTGTTACAGCTTTCCTTCCCTTTTTTGTTTGACTATACCATACTATCTATAATTATAATGTGATCAAGTTTAAGGCTCATTCAGAAATAAATGTCTTCCTTTACACGGTGTTACTGATTTAAGTACTGAAGGTTACTGCATTTAGAAGACCACTATCAGTTTTTGAATTTAATTAATATGCAGACTTAGAGTAAATCTCAGTCATATAATAGAGTTGTTTTATTAAAAAATGGATCTCAAAGTCTGCATTTTTAATAGACTGTTAGAAGCTTAATTTTTTTCTTTACTTGAAAAAGGAATAGAATAACAAAAATTAATTGATTAAAGATATATACGTGATTTTTTTAAAAACTCAAATAATTTATTTTGAAAATAAGTGTTCTAAAGTCATAGTTAGATAAAGTCATTTTACTTTGTTGTTTGTATCAAGATATGAACATCAAGAAATTGTGTAATTATAGAATTCTGTTCCTGCTGAATATTTTGAAGTTTTCTTAATGGTTTTTGCTCTATTCTTACATGTATAATTCTTTGTCTCCCTGAAGGATCACCTAGCTATACATGAAAAATATTTTACATTAATAATGCCAACAATTGATAATTTAGTATTCTACATCATACATTTTTATTCATACAGAAGTAGTTATAATTATTTCACATATCCCCAAATTTGAATTTGTCTCGGTTACTCTCAACTTCATTTAGTAATCTATGTACCTGTATTTATTATGGGGGTATCTTAGGTTTTAGTGTTAATCTGTCTACACTAAATAACCATTTTTAAATGTGTATATGAAAGCCTAGGTCAAACATTAAATAACTTCTATGAATATGTATAAATTTATTTTAAAATAAAATTAACTGTTTTGTTGCCCTTCTTATTCTCTGTAGCATTTCTTGAGGCTTAAAGTGTCATTCTAAAGGCAATTTAAAAATCATGTCAAGCTCAGTTGAACAGAAAAAAGGGCCTACAAGACAGCGCAAATGTGGCTTTTGTAAGTCAAATAGAGACAAGGAATGTGGACAGTTACTAATATCTGAAAACCAGAAGGTGGCAGCGCACCATAAGTGCATGGTAAGTATACGACAGCAACCAAGAGACCTTGAAACCATTCATGAGAATCTTAATAACGTGAATATTCCTAAACACTAAAAAATAAAATAAAATTTTTTTTAAAACTCAGTTAAATTTTTAAGAAGTGGTTTATCACTAATGCTATGCCATTTTTACTAGAATATTTCCTTTTAAATTTAGCATTCACTGTTTTATTGTAATTAATTTATATATGAACCTTAATTTTTTTTAATGTAATTTATAGCTCTTTTCATCTGCTTTGGTATCATCACACTCTGATAATGAAAGTCTTGGTGGATTTTCTATTGAAGATGTCCAAAAGGAAATTAAAAGAGGCACGAAGCTGGTAAGTTGGTATTTCTGCCTCTAGAGAATAAAAATTATTTTAAACTCATTAAGGAGAAAATTGCATATTTTAGAGTGTATTGCATTATTAACAGAGCATGATTTTAAATTGCAAGCTTTTTTTATTCTGAGCCAGCAAAATCCAAGGCTGGGTTTGACTTATTTACCATTCAACTAAAAGGAATAAATCAATATTTATATTATTAAATTTATTTTCTTTTCAAAAAGAATTAAAGTCTTCTTGAAAACTGTGTTAATTAGAAATAAGAAACTTGCTTAATTTGAGTATATAGTGTGTGAAAGTCTTCATTCAAGTGTATTTTTCATAATTCGAATATGTTTTCATCTTCCATCATAAAGTTATTATGGTCATACAAATGAAGATGATAGTACCCTCTCAACAGGAAAATGTCAGTGCTTGCTGAACAAAGTATTTTACTGTGGTTCAGCTGTGTAACGCAGCACTTATGGCTTTGGATAACTTTCAGTGAATTTTACAGTTTTTCTGAAGCTGTGCTAGAGTAATGCTCCTATAGTTGTTTTCACTACCAATAACCGGATTTGCAAGATATGATATATTGCTCTATTGTAAAAGTAGTATCATCTCAGTTGGTATTTATGACACATTATGGTTTAATTTGAAACATTTAATTAATGAAAAGGTTTGGGTTTTTTCCATTTGAACTCTTTATTGAAATTACATCTATAAATGTACCTTCAGTAACTTCACTATCAAGTGTTTCATTATTTTAAAGATAGGTTTGTCAGAACATATATCTGTGTTCTTAGTCACTGAATAATCAATCTCTTATTTCACAAAGAACCTAAGATGGTAGTTTTTGGGTGAAATGGTGATGGAAAGAGGGAAGGTATCATTTTGATGATCAAGAGTAATATGTTTTGAAAAATGGTCTTCTAGTATTAGATAAAAAGCAATATGAAGAAGTATAAGTTCAAAGATAATATTTGAGATTTGCTTTAGGATAGTCTCAAATTCTAGTATCAGTGTTGGTACAAATAAAAATTCAGAGGTCAAACCATTTTTGTTGTAGTGAGACCATTATCTTCCCCACCGCCAAAACTATAGATGGTAATTAAAAACTCCAGTTTTAAAAATGTGATTTTTATTTGGTGGTTTTAGATTTTTTTCATGTTACCGTGATGTTCTGATTTCTGAGAACCAGAACACTATGTTTTTATTCCCTAGTCCTTAAAACAAATGCAGATACAAAGAAAGAATACTATTTACTTGAAAGTGGTTATGCTGTACTCCATTATTTATTTCTTGGCATTATGAATATCCCTAGAAAATGCTTGTGTATCCTGACTTGTTAACATTTTTGTCACTTGACATGGCTCATGTAGTCAGAACAGGAGCAGTTTTGGTCCCTAATATTGAAATATTAACAAATTCAATGCCTAATTTTATGTTACATGAAGCAGCAGCATACATCTGGCAGTATTGCTAAATTCAATGAAGATTTAATATATTCAAGTCTGTTTGCTAAGAAAACATCAGAACTTTATAAAGCTTCACTGTTATAAATTGTTTTAATTAATTTTAATGTTATAGTATAGGATGGTAAATTTTTTCTCAAGTGAAATATGTTATAAATAACTAAACTTGTGCCTTGATCTAGGGAGTAGAGCAATATAGGGGTGGAGAACATAGTCTATAGTAACAGACGTGGGTTTGTATCCCTCTCTGTCACTAGCTGAGCGATCCTGAATAAGTTATTTACTTCTCTAGGCCATATTTCCCTTCCCTGCAAAGAGGGAATAATGACAGTACTCGTACCCCAGAATTATTGCCAGGATTAAGAGAATATATAGCATTTAACATGATGCTTGGTACATAATTAGGACTTGATAAATAGTAACAACTGTTTATAAATAAAAATAAGATCTTGCTAAAATCATTGTAGGCTAATGAAAAGGATGCTGGGCTGGGAAGTCATGAGGCCTATTTTTTTTTTTTTTTTTGAGTTGGAGTCTCTGTCGCCCAGACTGGAGTGCAGTGGCCGCTCCCAGCCACCGCAGCCTTGACCTGCTGGGCTCCGGCGATCCTTCCGCCTCAGCCTTCCAAGTAGCTGGAACTACAGGCGCGCGCTACCATGCCCAGCTAATTTTTGAATTA
>NW_007252970.1:698887-710673 GCF_000164805.1 Carlito syrichta | reverse complement strand
GCGGAAGGATCGCCGGAGCCCAGCAGGTCGAGGCTGCGGTGGCCGGGAGTGGACACTGCACTCCAGTCTGGGCAACAGAGTAAGACTCCAACTCAAAAAAAAAAAAAAATAGCTACCACTATGTGATATGCCATGCAACTAAACAGTGATGTTGCAACAACTGAAAAGTGCTACAAAAGATATATGAAGACTTAGGAAAAGGGTTGTGGATGCTGTTTTGAGACTGTGGACATCTAGCACTGAGGAATAGTGGCAGAAAGGGAAAACTTTTGGGCCTAGGGTATATCATTTTACTCCCTTTCCTTACCCCCAAATGTCAGAGTTAAAATAACTTGTATAGGGGATAGGAGGGCAGCATTTATATGTTTAAATTTGAGATAATTTTTTGGGGGGGAAAGCAGGATTTATTGAGAGGACAGAAAAGCTCCCACAGTGGGAAGGGACTAGAAGGGTTTGCCCAACTTTTAAATCATTTTTAAGACTTCTTTTAACCTTCAGTTTTGCACTTTTCATTATATTGTTTTTAAATGACATGCTATCACGCAACCAAAATTCCAGATTTTTGTTTTCTTCTTTACTTTTCCCTATGTAGACTTGGTTAAGCAATAGAAGGGCAAGGAATCAAATAGGAGAGAAAAAAGTGAAGAGCTTTATAAACTACATGCAAACTAGATAATCAGCTTCCCTAATTGACTTTTTAAGGCATTTTATCTTGTGAGCCTGTTTGTCCTGGCTCCTGTTCATCTAGTTTTCTAGGTGAAAAGTAGGTCATCAATACCCATTGAAAATTAAGGAAAATAGGAGTACTGACCCCTGAGCGCTTTCAAGAGAGATTCCAGTCTATATCAGGTGTTGACTTCAACATTGCTCACTTGCCCAAAGAAAAGGACAAAGAGGCTTGGACTTGAGGTAAAAGTGTGTGTATTGGCCAGGTGGGTCAGAGTCCTGTGAGGCTGGAAGGGTTGAAGAGCAAGAGCTGGGGGTGTGTGGTTTCTGTGTTCTTGCTGCCATAGGAAAGTTTCCAAGATTTTTTTTTTTTTGTCAACCACAAGGATCAGAGGAGGAAAGGCATTCTGCATGAACACATTCATCTCTTCTACATTATCCTTAAGTATATAGCACCATGATGGATCTGGAAAAATTTGCCAGAGTACTAAATCTTTTATCATTTGAGGCCCTGTTTTTGCAGTTTAGACAGATATATACTTTTCTAGAATGATTTCCAGTTCCTACTGAAGCCATATGGAGACACCACATCTGTACTGTCTATTCTTATTCTTCAGCCATCTAGCCAAGAAATGCAAATTTCCAAGTAAAATTGTGAGTTATCATTGCTTTTTTGAATTTGTTTAAGGAGATACTTAAGAGGAGTTCATTTGAAGAAGTCACTTTTTATGGTCGAAGCTAGTTGATGAGATCACTAAGAGACTCTACCTTTGTAGATACTTAGCTGGGGTCGGATAGCTACTGTTCTAATCGCTACCGGTATCAGGTGGATCATAGACTGCAAGAACGGAAAGAGCTCAGAAGGCCATTTAGTTCACCTTCCTTACCCCTAGGCAAGATTGCTTACACACCAAGATAAGATTTTTGGCCAGGGGCAGTGGTTCACACCTGTAATCCTAGTCCTTTCTGAGGCCTGGGGCAGGAGAATTGCTTGAGTCCAGGAGTTCAAGACCAGCCTGGGCAACAATGTGAGACCTCTGTCTCTACAAAAATTAGCTGGGCATGGTGGCATGCACCTGTATTCCCAGCTCATTGGGAGGCTGAGGAGGGAGGATTGATTGACCCCAGGAGGTCAAAGCTGCAGTGAGCTATGATTACACCACTCCACTCCAGCCTGTGCTACATACAGAGCAAGATCCTGTCTTAAAAACATAATTTTTGTCTACTCTGCTCTTAAATATATCAAGAAATTGTGATTTTTACCCAAGTAACCTGAAATAGGACCAGTAATATGTAACACTTTTCAGAGTTGAGAAATTCATCCTTCTGTATAACTCAAGTATCTCTCCTAATTTAAAGCCATTTATTCTAGGTGTGTCTTCTTCCAACAAAGAAGTGTGGTTTTTTTTCTTATTACAAAAAATCCTTCATATATTTGATGAGTGTACTCAGATTACTCCTAAACTTTTTCTTTTTCAAACTAAATTTTATTCATATGTTTTATGAAATCCTCTGAATATTTTTCCTAGTAGTAGAAATAGCTAACACTTGTTGAACACTTAATATGTGCTAGGGACTAGGCTAAGTGTTGTAAATGTATGATCCTATTTAAGTTTCACAGTCATATGTGAAAAAGAAAAATATCCATTCTCACTTTACACATGAGGAAACTGAGGCTCAGGTAAGTTAAATAACCTGACTGGTCATATAGCTAGTAAATAATAGAACTGGAATTTGAATCCAAGGCCAGCTGACTCCAAAGCCAGAATTCCTAATTGCCAGGTTATACTAGACTATCTTTTAAGATACCCACCCAAAAATCACATTTTAAAAAAATGTAATGATTAGAGTTTAGTAGTTTTCTAATAAAGATGGAAATGGTACTGAATTTAGGACATAATCAGATTCCTATTCATTAATAGGTTCCTATTCATTCCTTTTAGTATTATCTTGTTAATTTTTAGAACAAAAACCCCTTATATATTCTATGTAAGAATGTTCTGATTATTACCCTGAAGATATTTTTTGTAACCTCTGAAAATAAAAAAGATCAATTCTACATAGTCTTTGTTGTTTACTCAGTGCAGGTGGAGTACCTGTCTCCCCAAAGAAACGGGGTGTCTGACTTTGAGAATTTATGATCTAGATATTGGGCATATCATGACTCTTCTTATAAGACAGTTCATATTATGTGCCCTTTTATTCTTTTGTTTGGGAGGAGTCTTGTCTATTTAGGTAGTTAAGACTGCTTCCTAGAGCTGGTAAGTTTCTTTTTCTTTTTTTTTTGAGTTGGAGTCTCACTCTGTCACCCAGACTGGAGTGCAGTGGCCACTCCCGGCCACCGCAGCCTCCACCTGCTGGGCTCCGGCGATCCTTCCGCCTCCGCCTTCCAAATAGCTGGAACTACAGGCGCGCACTACCACATCCGGCTAATTTTTTGATTTATTGTAGAGATGAGGTCTCACCAAGTTGCCCAGGCGGGTCTCGAACCCGCAGGCTCAGGCATTCCACTCACCTCAGCCTCCCAAGGCACGGGATTACAGGCTGAGCCACCAAGCCCGGCTCGGTAAGTTTCAAATCATGGAAAGAGTCTAGGAAATAGGTTAGCCATATTAGAATTGGTCACTGAGATAGGCAGTAATGGATTAGAGTTGAGTAAGATGGGATGATTGTGGGGTTTTTAAATACTAGACAGGAATTTCAACTCGGATAGAAGGGTGTGGGGAAGGGCAAAGCAGGATTTTTCAGGAGACAAGTGATACACAATAATCACTGTGGAGAATGAGATATAATGATGGCGGCATATTTGTCTGCTCTACATAGATGTCCTGCGGGCATCTTAAACAACCTGTCTAAACCAGTATTCATCACCTCCCTGCCCTGAAACCTGATTCTCTTTCTGAATCCTTTACCTTCAGCTCTTCCTTCTTCTACATCCTGTTTCTAGGAATCTCTACCTTCTTTTCTTTCTTAATGCTACCCTTTATCCAGTCTTCCTCTTCCCAGCCTTCCAACATGCTGCTCACAGTTGCTTGATCTCTTAGAAGATTGATCTTTTAAAAGCTAATGTCACTTCCTAACTCAAAACTGTTAGTGATTCCTTAATGCATACAAAATAATATCCAGAGGCCTCAGTCTGTCATTCAGAAGTCCTGTCTTAACCCACTTTTTCCATCCTTATCTCATTTTTTCTCCTCCCAGTTTCCTGAACATCCTCTCTCTGCTTGTCCCCACTGCTTTTCCTCCTAGCTGCTTCTTAAAAGTTCTGTCTGTTTTTGTTCCATTGTATTGTGGACTCTGGGAGAGTAATAAGACTGTATTCTCTGCCTGGCATAGGATTACATGGGGCTAATGCACAGAAAACTCTTAGCGTGGTGCTCGTGTCTCCTTTGTGCTTAGTAGTGTTGGTTGAATTTGAAGGTGGAAAGGGCTTCAAGTGGATAATAATGTGAAGCCTTAATAATGTGCTAGGAGTAAATTGACCAAGGAAGTCACAGCACAGCATAAAATGCCTCTGTTTGGTTAATCAGTGTTTTAGTGCTGTTTGTAGGTTTAGCAGTTTGAAAAGGGAAGAGAGCAGTCTAAAGGGGAAAATTGGTTTGTTTGGTTTTTTTCCTGGAGAGTAAAGAGCTGTGTATGCTTCAGTCATAAATGTTTTTGTGTTTCATCAACCTTCATTCCCCTAGTATGGAATTATTTTTGTTCTTTTCTTGAGCATTATATTTGTCAAGGCTCCCATATAGTATAGAGTTTAGAAATTATCTGTCTTTATCAAATACTTAATCGAGTGCTAGCTTTGTACCAAGCCCAGTGCTAGGCACTTTGAATGTAAACATAAATAAGGCTTAGCCTTAAGAAGTATGTAAGGAATGCAACAGGAGAGCTGGGAAAGAGGATCACAGTTAATTCTGATAAGTCAGAAGGCTTTATAGAAAGTGACATTTAAAATGTGTCCCATCAGGAGAGTGATGCTGTAAAAGTCAATGGATGATGAGTTCAAGGAGGAGGAAGTGGTCAGAAATATTAAATAAGTACTAAATGCCAGTGTTATTTGAAGCAGAGTGTGTGGTTTATTTAGCATTCAGTAAGGGCAAAATTGGGCACCTACATTGTATAGAATGCTGCCACTTTGCTTTCTGTGTTCACAGAAGCAGATCATGTCAGGTGATTATTGGTGCTGCTAAATCCGTAGAGCAGTGGTACCTAACCAGCTCTACAAAATCAGAAATGGGGCTGGTGTGGGAGGGTGTGTAGTTGTAGACAGGTATCTTTTGAAAAAGGTTCCCAAGTGATTTTTTATTTCCCTTGGTTGTGGGCCATTGCCTTAGGTCAAAGGTGGGCAAACTTTCTGTAAAGGATGAGATAATATTTAAGGTTTTGCAAGCATGTGATTTTAGTTGCAGTTACAGGCAGTACACACAGAAGTGAACATGGCTTTGTTCCAATAAAACTTTATTTATAAAAATAAGTGACAGGCTGAATTGGGCCCACAGAATGCCTGCATTAGGGTATTTGGGGAGAAAAAGAGGTAACTTTACTTGTTGAAGATTTGTTCAGTGGCTTCATTGTCATCTGTATAAGTGTACATGCATTATGAATGTCTTCATATAAATGTGATTTAAAAAAAAAAAACCTTCAGTTATGGCATATAGATTAATTTTAATGTATGCAGATTTTACCTGTCATTTATATTAAAGTCAACCTTGCTTTACTTTTGAGGTGATTAAGAAGAATGAATATAAGGTCAAAGAGAAACTGTAATGATGAAGAAAACTGAGTCTTTGGCTATTACTGAATGCGTTTATTTTTTAATGCACAGTTTTTTCTTTGCTTTCATGTAATACTTTCTTTTCATTGGGAATACTGTAAATGTCATGTAATTCTCATTTATTTGTGCTAATAGAGAAGAACTAAAACTAATAATATAAAATCACTTGCGTCTGGTTTTGAGGGCTGTCTCAGTACTTTTTGAGCATAATGTGTATTTGGCGTTCTTCACAGATTAAATAGAGTAAGCAGCACACAGTTCAGAATACCCTCAGCTGGAAGAACCTATACCCAAGAAGAGCCTAAACATAAAGAACTGAGCTCAGAAAATGACTGAATCTTTTAGATAAACAAAAAGAAACTTCAAAAGCTCCAATAAGAGAATTTATATTCTTCATCAGTCATGATGCAGAAAGTTGGATGGAGTTGTGGTTTTCAGAGCAAGGTCAGGAGATTAGATTAAGTAAGAGCTTGATAGGCTTACTTCATTTCCCTCCAATTTCCAAGAAGTCTGAAATGATCTATTCAGTAACTGCTTAGATTTAGTCTGTTATTCTAGTAAAAATGTAAGTACTTTTCGGTGGTCCTGTTTTTAGAAGCACCTGGAACTTAAGGTCTTGATCTATTTTTCAAGCAACCTGGCATTTTTCAATGACTTTGACAACTCTCAGAGTTCATTGTTGCTTTCTAGCTTTCCATTTATACCTTACAAGTAGTGTTATGTTTGTGCTTTTATGAGACCACATTCAAAATGCTATATTTTTTATTTTTATATTTTTACTTTTATTTTTATTTTTTATTGTAGCGACGAGGTCTCCAAGTTGCCCAGGCTGGTCTTGAACCCGTGGGCTCAGGCAATCCACTCACTTCGGCCTCCCAAAGCTCTGGGATTGCAGGCTGAGCCACCGATCCTGGCCTGTATTTTTTTTTTTTTTAAGAGCTTTGGAATCAAATAGAAATACCCTCCCATGAAGAGACTTTCTTTTTAGGAATTTTTAACAAATTGACAACTGTCAGTTAACCACTGTCACATACCACTCTGTTCTCTGATTATTTGGACATGTGAGGTATTACTATTAATAAAGCAATGAACCTGGAGTTAAGGAGCATTTTGGGGGGCATCTCTGAAAACTTGCCCCAACTTCACTGTCCTGCTTTCTAGTTTTTACTGGAGATAGTCTTATTTGTTACTAAAAGCAAAACAAAAAACCAAACACCTGTGTAAGGTAAGCTGTTCCCGCCTTATTTTTTGGCTCATATCTCCTGTTAAAATACCTGAGTATCCTGCTCCCTACTCCAAGTACTTGGGGCAATTTTTTCTCTGTCTACAGGCTCAAGAACATGGCCTCTTTTTGTAACTCTCCTTTGCATTTTCTGTGCTTTCGGAGCAGATGTCTTGAGAGTAGTGGCTGTGAGAATTTTGTATCTGCACACTGGTAGCCAGTTATTGACATGCATAGTAGATACAGGGCAATTACACTGCACAAAGGTTATGTTGTAGAAAACCTTTCCTCCCCTGGTTCCCTATGACTCTATCTAACCATGAGGTTCCAGCTTTTCCTCAAGAGGCTTCGCTTTCTGCCTATCCTAGAAGTTGGCTGTCTCATTTTAGTTTTACTCATCTGTAGCTACTGAAAAAACCATATTTTTCCTTCTGTTTCTTAACACTTCTTTTTGCAAACTGAATTTCAGTTCTGGCCTAGTTCAGTTGACTGAGGAGCAGATATGTTCCAGCCTGGCTCCTACCAGACTTTAACTAAGTCACAGTCCTTTTAGTTCTTTGTGTCTCATCTCATGCGTGACTTAGTTCCTCTTTCATCAGTGGTTCAGCTCCTTGAGACTCTGCTTATGTTACACAACTTAACCTTAAGTTAGTGTGGCTTCTAACAATACTATATTATACCATGCAAATATCTGTAATAAGACAGGTAAGTTTTCACCTCTGTAAATTAAGAACTTGAAATCAGGACACAAGCAGGATAAGCTGAGAATTAACATCTATACCTATGTTGCAGGCAGGAAATTAGCCCTCAACAGGATATTTGATATGTGGGTCAGGCCTTTTTAGGTGGGGAGTAAGGGAGAATTATACCATTTTTCTTGAAGAGCATGTTCCTGTCAGGTTAACTTTCATTTTCCCACGTTTGAGAGAGCCATGGATCCAGTGCAAGATGATGATAAATGGCAGCTGACAGTCATTCTGCTGAAGGCCCAATAGGGACCGTGGCAAATTAGAGAACAAATTTTTGTGTGAAGGAGGATACTGGATGCCGTTACTAGGGGGCAACCAACTGGTACCTTGTTGCGATGGTGGTGGGCTCCCCATTTTTCAATTATTCTGCCTTTTTCAAGAGAAGGCCTCTGTTTTATTTTTATTTCCCATAACATTTTAAAAAACTGTACTGCCGTCTATCTGATATTCCAGCTTCTTTAATTTTTCTTATTTATCTCTTCTTAGTTATCAATCTTGTTTCAGGCAGGGCTCATCTTTTCCCACAAACATTCTTACCATTGCTCATTCTGTGTCCCTTCAACTGAATTGTTCTCCCCAATTTCATTACTCACAATCCTAGATCAGACTGTGTAAATATTTTTAGAAGTACCTGAAGATAATTACGTTGAATCTGCAGGTATTAGAAATGTGAATGAGAAAAAATATGCTGCAAGATATTAAAATAGTCAATAATAGTCAAATCTTACAATTGACAGATTTATTGAGCACTGCTTTGTAAGGCACAGTGTTAGTCTTCAAATAAGATCAGTCTAGAAGGAATTTATGGATAAAATCTATATGCTTATGTAGATAATTAGCCATATAAGGGAGTAAAATGGTAGGAGCCAAAATGAATGCTAATCTTAAGTCCCATAGGAGTTCAGAGTAAAAAGATTGTTTCAGGGATTGGAATATAACACAGATGACTTAAAGATAACAGTTATTTTTTTCTTTTTGCACTCACAGGTAAGTAAGCAAATATAAGCTTAGTATTTTGTTTTTATTATGGATAATTTTTGCTATTTTGTTAGTACCTTGCCAGAAATTAGCTTACATATGAATGCTGCATAAAATAGATCCTATGAATCCTAATTCAGCAAAACTTCCTAACCTGGAGAAGAATTTTCCACTCTGAAAATTTTTTTTTATTGGTATGTCTTCCTCTTTTTCATCTTCCTTGAGTAAAACTGACAATACAAATAAAAAGTAAGTGGCTGGACACAGTGGCTCACACCTGTAATCCCAGGAGGATTGCTTGAGCCTGGAGTCTGAAGCCAGCCTAGGCAACAGAGCAAGACCTTGTGTACACACACACACACACACACACACACACACACACACACACACACACACACACACACACACAAAATAGCTGGCATGGTGGCACACGCCTATAGACCCAGCTACTCGTGAGACTGAGGTAAAAGGGTCCGCCTGAGCCCAGGAGGTTGAGACTGCAGTGAGCCATGATCATGCCACTGCACTCCAGCCTGGGTGACAGAGTAAGACCTTGACTCAGAAAAAAACAAAAGTAAGCATTACAAAAATTTCTCTATCGTAACTTGCTATAGTTCTGCAAAATGGATTTATTTCACCATAGCAGCTTAAAACCAGTTACTTCAGGCAGATTTGAATTTATAACCAACCAAAAAACATTTTGATATATTTTGGGCTTTCAATTTCCTTCTCACCAAACTAAGTGATGGGTATTGAAAGCATTTGCTAGAGTATTCCCAGTAGCTTTGTTAAATAATTTTTTTAAGCCGGGCTCCGTGGCTCAGCCTGTAATCCCGCGCTTTGGGAGGCTGAGGTGAGTGGATTGTCTGAACCTGCGGGTTCGAGACCCGCCTGGGCAACTTGACGTGACCTCATCTCTACAGTAAATAAACAAAAAAAATTAGCCAGGCATGGTAGCGCGCGCCTATAGTTCCAGCTACTTGGAAGGCTGAGGCGGAAGGATCGCTGGAAGGATGGCCGGAGCCCAGCAGGTCCAGGCTGCGGTGGCTGGAAGCGGCCACTGCATTCCAGTGTGGGCAACAGAGTAAGACTCCAACTCAAAAAAAAAAAAGAATAATAATTTTTTTTGTAGTATAAAAGTACTTTTGCCCATTGTAGAAAAATCAGAAAATACCGAGAATTATAAAGAAAATCAGGTACCCAGAGATAGCCACTCAGCAATTTGCTATATTTACTTCCACCTGTTTTCAGAGTACATGTTATAAACATAGTTGGGATCATAATTCATATAGTTTTATATCCTGCCTTAATATTTTCACTTAACATACATAATTATTTTCCTGTGCCATTAAAACTTATTTGTAAAAAGTGACTACAGAATATTTCTTCATATGTGTATGCTATAATTTATTTAAACATTTTTCAATTTTTTTCCATAGGTTGTTTTACATTTTGTACTGCTCTAAATAATTCTGCAGTTAATGCGATTGTACATAAATTGCTTGAATCTGATTTTTTTTAGACTAGATTTATAGAGTAAAATTACTAGATCAGAATGCCTTTGATAAATAAAACAAATTGCTTTCCAGAGAGTGTGTACTAATTCCTAGCAGTATACAAGAGTGCCCATCTCTGTGTCTTTGCAATGTTAGGCTTAATATAGTCATTTTAACAGCACCTCTCCTCTCAGTTTAGCTTGTGAATTTAATTCAATAGTTTTTTTTCAAAAGTACCTATCCAAACCTGTTTTAGATATACATTTAAAGATAAACTATTTGCAGTTGAGCTCTTAATGAAGTGGGATAATGTTTAATAAGTTAAAAAATTAGGGTGCAAAATAGTGTATGCAGAATTACTTCAAAAAATACTTTCACATAAGCATTGTAGCACTGTAAGGCATCTCTGCTTGATATGAATGATTTTTAAATTTTCTTTGTTCTCTTTTGTGTTTCCCAAAATTTCTGTGTCTGTTTTTTAATCAGAAATGTAATTTACTGAAATAACAGGACCTCATAATTAAGCTACAATTCAAATGCCCTTCCTCCTTAAGAATTTTTTTTTTTTTTTTTTTTTTGAGTTGGAGTCTCACTCTGTCGCCCAGACTGGAGTGCAGTGGCCGCTCCTGGCCACCTCAGCCTCGACCTGCTGGGCTCCGGTGATCCTTCCGCCTCAGCCTTCCAAGTAGCTGGAACTACAGGCGCGCGCTACCACGCCCGGCTGATTTTTTGATTTATTGTAGAGATGAGGTCTCGCTGCCCAGGCGGGTCTCGAACCCGCGGGCTCAGGCAATCCACTCGCCTCAGCCTCCCAAGGCGTGGGATTACAGGCTGAGCCACCGAGCCCGGCTCCTTAAGAATTTATAAGCCTTCCAAAAGCTTTCCCTGCTTGATAATTTGGCACAGTATTTCTTTTTACAGCAATACTTTGAAGTTTTTATATTTATTTAAGGAAGTGAGGTGTTTTTTGAGTATCAATAATGGGCACTGGCTCTCATGCTTTCTGGGAAGTATCTGTATTGAGAGTCTTTCTGTTTCTGACTTATATGTGAGTATTTTTTAAAATGATAGCTTGAATGAGAGGTTGAATGTTTGACTTGCTTAGAGAAATGTAAGAAATTTTATTGGAATTTGTGTTAGCCTCTTGTTATACCCATATTGCTTAGAGGCCAAGTAATCTAAAAGTTAGAATGATAAGTGTTCTTTTGATTGGATTAATAAAGAGAAATGAGAATACTTTAGAACAAAAAACAAATTAACCGTTTTTTTTTTTTTAGATTTACTGTATCGTGAATCTATATTGGTGTGGCATTTATAGCTTAGGAGATAGCCTTATTAAAAAGTTCATTCCGTATGGTACACTATGATATGTTAATCAAAACCACTAACAATTACTGTTATGTACTTAAAAAAAAATTTTTTTTAAGTTTAGAGCATGCACTAGTTAATATGAATTATCCAATAAATTCTGAAGGTAAGACATTAAAATATATTGAAAGTATCTGTTCTTTTATCTGAATTCATAATACAAGAGGTAAGTAACATAGATAAAATTGAAGAACGTATTTTTACAATGTAATCAACTCGACATCACAAAACAGTCTCAGAGCTCAAGGTTCAAAAAATAAAAGTACCTAATTCTTTTATCCTTGTTCCTTCCCTCACTTTAAAGTGGTTTTACCAGGTTCTTTTATTTTATTTTATTTTATTTTGAGTTGGAGTCTCACTCTGTCGCCCAGACTGGAGTGCAGTGGGCCGCTCCCGGCCACCGCAGCCTCGACCTGCTGGGCTCTGGAGATCCTTCCGCCTCAGCCTTCCAAGTAGCTGGAACTACAGACACTCGCTACCACGCCCGGCTAATTTTTGATTTATTGTAGAGATGAGGTCTCGCCAAGTTGCTCAGGCGG
>NW_007252970.1:660621-698827 GCF_000164805.1 Carlito syrichta | reverse complement strand
CAATCCACTCACCTCAGCCTCCCAAAGGCACGGGATTACAGGCTGAGCCACTGAGCCTGGCTTTTACCAGGTTCTTAAATAGTATGTGTGGTTTCTTCCTCCAAAGATTCTCATTGATTTAAGTGGAAATTTTTTTTTTTTTTTTGAGCTGGAGTCTCACTCTGTCGCCCAGACTGGAGTGCAGTGGCCGCTCCCGGTCAACACAGCCTCGACCTGCTGGGCTCCAACGATCCTTCCGCCTCAGCCTTCCCAGTAGCCGGAATTATAGGCATGCACTACCACGCCCGGCTGATTTTTTGATTTAATTGTAGAGATGAGGTCTTGCTGCCCAGGCGGGTCTCGAACCTGCGGGTTCAGGCAATCCACTCACCTTAGCCTCCCAAAGGCGTGGGATTACAGGCCGAGCCACCAAGCCCGGCTTCTTAAGTGGAAATTTTAAGGGAAAAAAAGTTTCTGGTGTGAGACATTTTCCCAACTTACTTATACCCAGGAAGGTCTGGGTTGCAAAAAAAGGTCTAACTCTTTAAAAATGTTGTATGCAACTCAGCTCACATTTCTGAGTGACAGTATTTCAAAATTTCTATTCTGTTAATTTTGTCAGTGTTTAACATGGAAGAAAATTACCCCCAGAAGAATGTTATTCAAATTGTTTGTAGGAGAGAAAACAAGAAAAATAGCATGAATTACAAAATTTTTCAATAACCAATTTGTTTTCCTTAGCAGAAATTGATATGCCTCTAATCTGACATCATGGCCTTAGAAAGTCACATACTAATAATATTATTTTGTCGTTTTGCTGTAGATGTGTTCTTTATGCCATTGTCCTGGAGCAACAATTGGTTGTGATGTGAAAACATGCCACAGGACATACCACTACCACTGTGCATTGCATGATAAGGCTCAAATACGAGAGAAACCTTCACAAGGAATTTACATGTAATTATTTTACTTCTCTTTAAGTTTTTGACAGTCATACTTTATTTAGACTTTTGTAAAAAATGTTCCCATTTCAAAGCATTTCATTGTCATCCTAAAGGGTGTTTTTGATAAGGTATTAAATACTTTGAGAAATGGTATAGAAAGTTTACTATTCTTTGGATCCAGCTTGTGAATGGGGTGAAGTGTGCTATGAATTTTCTTAATTTGAAAAATAAGTTTAATTTAATTTGCTTATTGATAATTTTTTTAATTCTTCATTTTTATAGGGTTTATTGCCGAAAACACAAGAAAACTGCATATAACTCTGAAGGTACATCATTCATTCACTTTTCAGTTTCAAGAAGAAATTTGAGTGAGATATGAATGAATTGTATTATGTTAATTTTTATCTCAATATTAAATACATTTAGCATAATTGAGAAAAGTATTAGGATAAACTAATGTACATAGTGAAATAGGTCTGAATTTTTAAGGAAACTTTTACCCCACGGTTCTTGTACATTTAAAAATCTGTTTATCTTTAGTAAGAAATGATGTGTATGGTTACATGTTTCTATAAGGGTAATAGTTGGAATCCTTGCTACTGTCAGATATTATAGATAATGTGAACTTGGGAATACTAGTACATTTTGTGATTACCAGTCTTTCTGTTAAATTTGTATTCACATTGTAGTCTGTTTAAAAAAATACTGACGTGTTAATAAGTGACCAAATTTAATATAGAAACATAAAACGTTATTTTATAGTTTGTTTTCACTTGAATTTATACAAAATCAGATTAGTCATGTTTATATATAGTTATACTTGGTCTAATCTTGAAAGTAAATTCTGACTTGTTTCAAACCTTGTCAAACAGATGGTTTCCATACTTTTACTAGCAATGTAAAATGGCTTAGAGTTAATCTAAATTTATTCTATCCCTTCATTTAAATTAGCAATCTTTAAAATTTGTGTTAGCGTCTGAGAATATGTTGTTTAGAATCAGAATGGTTTGAGCACTATTATTTTAGAAAGCTGTTTGTCTTTTTTTTTTGAGTCGGAGTCTCTGTTGTCCAGATTGGAGTGCAGTGTCATGATCACGGTTCACAGCAACCTCGACCTCCTGGGATCAGGCAATCCTTCCACCTCAGCATCCCGAGTAGCTGGGACTTTAGGTGTGCACCAACACGCATAGAGAATTTTTTGTTTTTGAATTTTTTTTTTTATAAATGAAGTTTTGCTATATTGCCCAGGGTGGTCTTGAACTCCTGGTCCCAAGCAATCCACCCACCTCAACCTCCCAAAGTGCTGGGATTAGAGGTGTGAGCCACTGCATGCCCAGGCTAAAGTTGTTTATTTTATAAAGACTTACCTAATTATTAGTGTTAGCATATTAAAATCGGTGACTCTTTTTGATCTTTTAGATCTTGCTTTTAGAATGCAAAATAGTTTTGTTTGTTCTTCTGGACTCCAGATTAGTCCAAATACGTTAAAGTGCTGGTTAAAAATATACTCATTAGCAAAATCTAGTTTTTAAGATAAACAGACTGGATAAATAATAATAGCAGAATGTTGTTGAGATGATAAACAGTGACTGAAAACCTTTATAGTGCTTTTCTTCCATTTTTTTCTTCAGTTAATTCTAGAATTGAATCAGAAAATCCTTTGAAAGATTGAGTAAGCTTTTCTACCTTTCATTACTTCAGATTTTAAATGTATTTGATAACCTAAGAGAGTATTGACCACATATGTTAAACTGAGGATTGAGACTCATGATCTGATGACTACAAGTACATGAGCATACTGGAACAGAATATTTGACATAATTAAGGATGATTAATATATATTACAGCTCCCATTTTAGTCCCTAGATTTCTGATGCGGATAGTACCATCTAGTGGTGGAGAGAAGTAACTGCAAGCAACATAAAGTAGAATAATTTTTGACCAGCTTTTTGCTCTGTGAAGCCTAATAGATGCAAATTCATATTTCTCAAGACATCGTTTCTTTTAATGTAACTGGCAGGATTACTACAGCTTCAGGTTTTTGATACAACTGGTTTGAATTTGGGGTTTCAAATCAATACTCTATATGCTTCTATAAAGTATTGGGGCCCCCTGTATCATTGGCATATATAGTGTGTTTATATTCATATTGTGGAACTCGAAGCATAATTTTACAATTTAAAAGTATTGCAGAGTTTATAGTTATTGAGTTTCAACTTCCATCACATTTATGTAGCTTACATGTATGAGTGCTTTGTCAGAAATAGAGCTTCCAATTATTCCATTGTTTTAATGGGAAACATATGTTCTACTTTATGATTGTGATTTATTATGGGAATTATAGAATTGTATTTCAGAGACTGTCTTTAAGAATTGTACTGTGCTAGTCTCTGGAGCAAAGAAGAATTAGTACATGTTAGCAATTTCTTGATAATTTGCCATCTGTGGCTCAGTAATTACTTTGCTAATATGATAAATACTCTATAATTCAGTCTACCATGTTAGCTTTATATAACATGAACTGTTTTGAAATGTTAAACTTGAGAATAATTGTGTAATACAGCAATATACTTTTCCCATCATAAATATTATTGAATCTTAAATACCTAAAACCCATGTCATCAACTTTGCTTTAAAAAAAAAAAATTGTACTGTGAGTTTGCAGAGGCAATCTTTCAAAAAAAATCTATAGCCCAAGGTATTTAGCCATTTGGATGAAGTTTTGCGCTATCACTGTGTCACTAGGTTATTAGAATACCATCCTAGGAACTATATATATTTACCTGTTAGTGGTGATGGCCTTAGATAGGCTGTCTATAAAATGGTTTGAAATGTTCAAGAAAGCATTTCTGATTTTAAAAAATATACTCCCCACTGATAGTGACAGCTAACTAAGGACAAGATTCCTCTAGAATTGTATACAAGTTGATAAATGTATTTCACCCATTATGTTCCAGACCTGTTAGGTAATTTGGAATATACAGATAAAATAGATGGGTCTCTGCCCCAAAAGAACTTGAAGTTTAACTTAAGAGAGGTACAATAAACAAATATGTGCACAATTAATTGATTACAGTTGTAATAAATGGCATGAATGAGAAATATAGGGTACCATGAGCACACATTTGGGGAGACCTCCAAGGAGGTTTCATTTAAATTAAGCCTTAAAAGACTAGAGGATTGAAGGCATGTTCTGTGCAGATGGAACGGGATCCTGGAAGACTCTGATGCAGGAAGGAACTTTGATGCTTTCAAGAAACTGACAGAAAGCTGTCAAAATAAAGGGTAGATAGAGTGGCACATGATGAGGTTGGGAGAAGAATGCGTGGGGCAGATTGGTAAGGATTTTGAATATTATCTTAAGGACAACAAAAGGTAATTGAGGGTTGTAAGCAGGGAAATAACCTATTGTAGGAGTCCTGGCAATGACAGAAGACTTGGACTAGAGTTGTGACTATAGGGATGGGCAGAAGCAGGCAGATTTGAGAGAGTATTTGAAGATGGAATTGATAGGACTTAGGAGTTGGAGCCAGTAGAGAGATGAGGGAGAATAGGTATTGAAGGTAACTCCAAGATTTCTGGCATAAGCAAGTGAGTAACTGATGTTGTCATTTACTTAGATAACAATAAAGTTGGAGTATGCTTGTGGGGAAAGTTGATGAGTGAAGTTTGAAAGGTTGAGTTTAAGATACCTGTGAGTGAGCCGGGCTCGGTGGCTCAGGCTGTAATCCCGCGCCTTTGGGAGGCTGAGGTGAGTGGATGGCCTGAGTCCGTGGGTTCGAGACCCGCCTGGGCAGCGAGACCTCATCTCTACAATAAATCAAAACAAAATTAGCCAGGCGTGGTAGCACGTGCCTGAGGCTGCCGTGGCTGGGAGCGACCATTGCACTCCAGTCTGGGTGACAGAGTGAGACTCCAACTCAAAAAAAAAAAAAAAAAAAAAAAAAGATACCTGTGAGCTATCTAAGTGGGAGTATCTGATAAGCAGATGGATTATATGTTTCTTGCTCTCAGAAGCGAGAACTTGACTAGAGATAAATTTGCCAAGTGTGAGTATAGATAATTGTGACTATGTGAGTGAAGGAATAATCCCCTAAGAAGTGATTTCTGAAGAGGAGAGGGCCTAGGACTGAACCTTGTGGAACTTTAACAATTAAATGCTTGGTATAAAAGGGAGAAAGAAGGAATGACTAGAGAGGTAGAAGTAAAGTCAACAGAGTATTAAGTTCTAGAGGCCCAGGGAAGAAAGGGTCATTCCAGAAGAAAACAAATAGTCAACTTGGTATGCTGTTGAAAAGCATCCATTGGATTTAGTGTCAGTGGAGTCATGGGTGACTTGAGAGAATATTTTGGGTGGAGCAGCAGCGGCAGAAGCCATATTGATACACAACTCAGAGCAAATGGGAGGTGAGGAATTGTAGACAAGGGACGCAGGTAAGCCTTCTGATGTATTTGCTTGTGAAGAGGCAAGGGAATCATTGGAAGGAAGTTAAAGGATGGTTTTTTTCTCCTTTATTTGATAGGCTATTTTTAGGGCAGTTTTATTTTTGTTTGTTTGTTTTGTTTTGAGTTGGAGTCTCACTCTGTCACCCGCAGCCTCAACCTGCTGGGTTCAGGCAGTCCTTCTGCTTCAGCCTTCCAAGTAGCTGGAACTACAGGTGTGCGCCACCATGCCCACCTAATTTTTTGATATATTGCAGAGACAGGGTCTCACCATGTTGCCCAGGCTGGTCTAAAGCCCGTGGGCTCAGGCAATCCTCTTGCCTCCACCTCCCAAAATGTTGGGATTACAGGCATGAGCCACTGCCCTCGGCTAGAGCAGTTTTTTTTTTTTGTTGTTGTTGTTGTTTGTTTTGTTTTGTTTTGTTTTGAGTCAGAATCTCACTCTGTTGCCCAGGCTGGAGGGCAGTGGCACAATCACAGCTCACCACAGCCTCAACCTCTTGGACTCAGGTGATCCTTCCACCTCAGTTTCCTAAATAGCTGGGACTAAGGTGTGTGCCACCACTCCAGGCTAATTTTTAAATTTTTTTGTGGAGAGGAGATCTCCTTTGTTGCTTAGGCTGGTCTCGAACCCCTGGGCTCAAGTAATCTTCCAGGTTCAACCTCCCAAAGTACTGGGATTACAGGTATGAGCCACAGTACCTGGCCCAGCCTTTATTTTTTTAAGGGAGAGAATTAGTTGATACAGAAACTCTTATGAGAAAGGACACTATAGGCAGGAAGAGATGGAAGGAATGAGAAAGAGGACTCAGCACACAAATAGAACAGTTGGCTTGTGTTAGGAGGGCATTTGCGTTATATAATAGGAGGGAAGGAGAGGGATAGGTAGCTCCTATCTCGTCTGTTTTCTCTGTGAAGAAGAATGTAAGGAGAGGTGTGAGGGTGGGAAGTTGAAGGAGAAAGAAGGTTTGAAAGAATAGCTGTGAGGACTGGGAGAGAAAGTTTGTCTATAGAAATGCAAACTCTCCAGACTAGGTTGAGGGCCCAGGTAAGGTTCTTAAGCAAGAATTTATATAGTAGTACCCATCAGTCAGGCTGTGTGATTTTTTCCTCTGGCCATTCAGGATCCTGAATGTAGTGTAGAGAAAGTGGCTGGCTAATTAATTCAGAATTGGGATCTTGTCAAGTGGCGTCAACAAAGAAGTAAAGGGATAAGGGAGTTTAGGATATTTGCAAGTGAGAAATTTGAGCTAAATAGGGAAGAAAGTGAAGTCAGGAGAATAAGAAGAAACAGGATGGCATCAATGGACTGGAAGTAGACCCTCATAACGTTGAAGAACAGTAAGAATGAAAGTACTTAGGAAAGCAAACATTTGTAGTCCCAAAGTGTCATAGAGAGGTCAGTGGTAGAACCATTTTAGGTGAGTATAAGGTGTTTGGGTGAGATTATAGGAATTGGGTGATTGATGGAGGACATCATTGAAGTTGAAGGAACTGAGTGGCTAGGTGTTGCTTGGATTGTTCATGTGGACAGGTGAAATCACCCTGGATGATAGCTGAGGTTAGGATGGAGAAAAGGGTTGCGAGCTGTGTGCTAAAGAGAGTCTGATGCATAAGGTAGACTGATTGGGAGTTTGTAATTGTGAGTAACAAGAAGAGAAAGAGGAAATATAGCTTCTTTCTACAGAGTGTAGTCTGAGGGCAGCAGAAGTGGCATCATCTGGGAACTTGTTAAGAATGCCTAATCTCAAGCCTCACCTCTGATTTACTAAATAGGAATCTCCATTTTAATAAGATTCCCAATGGTTTGTATTCACTTTAGAGTTTGAGAAGCAACAGTTTAGCCGATTGGCATGGACCTCAAAGGTGCAGGGTTTTTAACAAGGACATAAAGAGCTAATGGCATGACAATGCAGTCTGGTAGAACTCTCTGAGACAATGGAAATGGTCTATATTGGCACCATCTAATAGAGTAGTCACTAGTCACATGTGGTTTTTGAGTACTTAAAATGGAGTCTTGCCTTCCTGTTCTCTTTTTTTTTTTGAGTCGGAGTCTCACTGTTGCCCAGGATGGAGTGCAGTGGCACCATCATGGCCACTGCAGTCTCGACCTGGGCTCAGGCGATCCTTTCACCTCAGTCTTCCAAGTCAACCATAGGTGCATGTCACCACATCCAGCTAATTTTATTTATTTAGAGATGAGGTCTTGCCAAGTTACCCAGGCTGGTCTCGAACCCTTGGGCTCAGGCAATCCTCTTGCCTCCTCCTCCCAAAATGCTGGGATTATAGGCGTGAGCCACCGCACCCAGCGCCTTCCTATTCTTATAGGAAATTTATACTTTAAAAATGGACACAAATAGCCAGAATTAAATCCTCCAACTTACGTGTTTTTCCCATATGTTTCTAGAAAATAACTATATTCTTTACATTTTTAAACAACATTTCAAAAATATCAAGCATTGTTAATAGCAAATAGCTCTAGCTTCTAACTGATGCTAGTCTCTGTTGTGTAAGGAGTACTTTAATAGGATAGCTTATCATCGCTAAACATTTGAGGACCTGCAAGGAACTATAATTAGGTGGCTCATTTAAAATCATTTTCTTTTTTCTTTTTTTGGGTTGGAGTCTCACTCCATCACCCAGGCTGGAGTGCAGTGGTCACCCCAGGATTCACCTGCTAGGCTTCGGCCATCCTTCTGCCTCAGCCTTCCAAGTAGCCGGAACTACAGGCGTGCACTACCACGCCCACTAATTTTTTATTTATTGTAGAGACAAGGTCTCGCCAAGTTGCCTGGACTGGTCTCGAACTTGCGGGCTCAGGCAATCCACTTGCCTAGGCCTCTCAAAGTGCTGGGATTGTAAACTGAGTCACCAAGCCCGGCCTTAAAATCATTTTCGTTAGGAAGTTAAGGCTTAGGCCAGATGCGGTGGCTTAATGCCTGTAATCCCAGCACTTTGGAAGCTCAGGGTGGAGAGTCACTTGAAGCCAAGAGTTCAAGTCTAGTCTGGGAAACATAATGAGACCCTCATCTCTACAAAAAAAAAAAAAAATTAATTGGGAATGGTGGTGTGCACCTGTAGTCCTAGCTACTTGAGGCTGCAGTGAGCTGTAATCACATCACTGCACTCCAGCCTGGGTGACAAAGTGAGACCTTGTCTCAAAAAAAAAGAGAGAGATTAAGGCCTTTGTATTTAATAGCTTGTAATTGAGCAAAATAATCTGTGATGAGATAGAAAAAGGTATCTAGGGTAGATGCTGGATGTTAACTTTGCACAGCAAGAATATGAATGTAAGTCATGATCACAAACGTAACCTCAGATCAGATTAGGTTTTTGAAATTGTAAAGAACCAAACTTGTGTTTCTTTTTATTTATCTTTCTTAAATTACCCAATACAAAGTGTCTTGCATGGAACGGGCGCTAAAGAAATATTTGTAACCTCTACAGTTAAGTACAGTGTCTAACATGTTACTTATTTTTGAGTGACACTTCCTTCTCCCATAGCTTCTCTTGTACCAGGTGTTAGTAGAGTAAGTAAATTAAGGAACATAATTTCAGACTGGTGTGGTGCTATGCATCTGTAGTCCCAGCCACTTGGGAGGCCGAGCCAGGAAGTTCATTTGAACCCAGGAGTTCAAATCCGGCCTGGGCAACATAGCATGACCTCCATCTCTAAAGGAAAAAATATATAGATACACACATATATATAATATAATTATATATTATTTTATATAATATATGAAATTATATATAATTTCAGGTTTTGGGATGTGGAGAAGAACGTAATTTAGTGACAGATATGCGATAAACTGATTAAAATACAGTGGCGACACATGGAAGTATTTAAAGATAAAGAGATATCATGCCTGCATTTTTAAACCTTTCAGAAAAAAATGTATATATATATTGAGAGAAAATGAATGATAAAGCAAATTTGGTAAACTATTACATTTGTGGAACCTGGGTGAAGGCGATATAGGATTTTTTTCTAAGTCTGAAATTACTTAAAATATACAGTGGTGATAAGTGCTAGAATTACACAAAATCCTATGCTTTCTGAGATGGTCTAAAGGACTCTTTTGACCCTAAACTTGGATAAAGTCTCATAGTCTTTATTTTATTCAGGGGCCTGGTGGAGTCCCTAATGGACAGTTCTGCAGCTTTATGTTAGAGATTGCTTGTTAAGTCATATAACTCAATTTATGTTTCATGAAATGAGGTCACCAAAGTTATATCAAATCTACATCAATTGTAACATTCTTTTGTTGAAAGAGCGTTACAATTGATGTAGATTTAAAGCCTTTGTCTGCTTTGATATTCACTGGGTGTTTTATTTCCCTTGTTCTTTTTCTCCTGAATACGCTGCAATTTCCAATCTTCATTACTTGTATTAAATGGAAATTTAGGGAGATTCTAATATGGTATTAAAGTCTTTAAAAACTTTCAAGTTTAGTAGCATTCACTAGGTTTGTGAGGTACTGAGAAGACAGTATTATGTACTGGTTGAGATGGGCTTTGAAATTAGGTGTGTATTGGAATCTTAGTTCTGCCACTTCCTAGTCACAGAATCTTGGACAAATAACTTCTCAGTGGAGAGCTTTAGACACTGTATCTGTAAAATTTGGGGACTTTTTCTTAAAACCTCCCTCATAGGATTATTGTAAGGATTAAGTGAAAAATAATGCTTGTAAAGCTCTTAATGTCCTGGTGTATAGTAAGTGCTCACTACAGGTTTACCTTGTTTTATTGCACTTCACACTATTGTGCTTCTAAGATACTGTGTTTTTTACAAATAGAAAGTTTGTGGCAACCCTCCATCAAGCAAATCTGTCGGCACCATTTTTTCCAGCAGCGTGTGGTCATTTTATGTCTGTGTTACATTTTTGTGATTCTTACACTGTTTCAAACCTTTTCATCATTTTTGTGATCAGTGATCTTTTTTTTATTGTTTTATTTTTTTGAGTTGGAGTCTCACTCTGTCGCCCAGGCTGAAATACAGTGGCATGCTCACAGCTACCACCACAACCTCGACCTGCTGGACTCAGGTGATCCTTCCCCCTCAGCCTTCCAAGTGGCTGGAACTACAGGCATGCACCGCGATGCTCAGCTAATTTTTCTTGATTTATTGTAGAGGTGAGATCTTGCCAAGTTACCCATGCTGGTCTTGGACCTCTGGGCTCAGGCAGTTCTGTCGCCTCGGCCTCCCAAAGTGCTGGGATTACAGGCATGCACCACCATGCCCGGCATGATCAATGATCTTTGATGTTACCATTGCAGTTGTTTTGGGGCAACACAAACCACACCCATGTAAGGCAGCAAACTGAATCGATAAATTTTGTGTGTCTTCTGACTGCTCCCCCCCACTGATTTTTCCCATGTCTCTCTACCTCTTCTTGAGTTTACCCATTCCTTGAGACACATCAGTATTGAGATTAGTCCAATTAATATCCTTGCAATGGCCTCTAAGAGAGTGAAAGGAAAAGTTGAACTTCTCTCACTTTAAGTCAAAACTAGAAATATACTGGGTATGGTGGCTCACACCTGTAATCCCAACACTTTGTGAGGCAGAGTGAGGAGAATTGCTTGAGTATAGAATTTGAGAACAGCCTGGGCTACATAGTGAGACCTTGTTTCTCAAAAAATAAAAAACTTAAACACACTTGGTGGCGCATGCCTGTAGTCTCAGCTACTCAAGAGGTGGAGGCAGAAGATCCCTCGAGTCCAGGAGATTGAACCACGAGTGTGCCACTGCACTCCAGCTTGGGTGGCAGAGTGAGACCCTGAATCATAAAGGCTAAAAATGAGTAAACTTGTGAGAAAGGCACGTCAAAATCCAAGACAGACCAAAAGCTAGGCCTCTTGCACCAAACAGCTAAGTTGTGAATGCAAAGAAAGAGTTCTTGAAGGAAATTAAAAGTGCTACTCCAGTGGACACACAAATGTTAAGAAAGCAAAACAGCCTTATTGCTGATGTGGAGAAAGTTTTAGTGGTCTAGACAGAAGATCAAACCAGCTCCAACATCCTCTTAAGCCAAAACCTAATCCAGAAGAAGGCCCTGACTTTTTTCAGTTCTGTGAAGGTGAGGAAGCTACAAAAGACAGATTGGAAACTAGCAGAGGTTGGTTAATGAGGTTTAAGGAAAGAAGCAGTCTCTATAACATAATGGTACATGATGAAGCTGCAAGTGCTGATGTGGAAGCTGCAACAAGTTATCCAGAAGATCTAGCTAAGATCATTGATGACGTTGGTTACACAAAACAAATTTGCAGTGTAGATGAAACAGCATTATATTGGAAGAAGATGCCATCTAGGACTTTCATAGTTAGAGAGAAGTCAATATGTAACTTTAAAGTTTCAAAGAACAGATTGACTCTTGTTAGGGGCTGATGGAGCTGGTGGCTTTTAAGTTGAATATTTTGAGCCGTTGTTGAGACTTACTGATCAGAAAAAAAGATTTCTTTCAAAATAGCATTGACAATGCACCTGATCACTCAGGCGCTCTAATAGATCAAGGAGTAATTTTGACTTTGAAGTCTTATTATTTAAGAAATACATTTTATAAGGCTGTAGCTACCATGGATAGTGGTTTCTCTGGTGGACCTGGGCAAAATAAATTAAAAACCTTCTGGAAAGGATTCACTATTCTAGATGCCATTAAGAACTTTCAAGATTCAAAGGAAGAGGTCAAAATAGCATTAAAAGGCGACTGGAAGAAGTTGATTCCAGCCCTCATGGATGACTTTGAGGGTTCAAGAATTCAGCAGGGGAAGTCTCTGAAGATATGGTGGGTGTAGCAAAAGAACTGAAATTAGAAGTGGAGCCTGAAGATGTGACTGAATTGTTTCAATCTCATGATAATAATTGAATGAATGAGCAAAGAAAGGGATTTCTTGAGATGGAGTCTGCTGCTGATTAAGATGCTGTGAACATTGTTGAAATGACAACAAAGGATTTAGAATGCTACATAAACTTAGTTGATAAAGCAGTGACAGAATTTGAGAGGATTGACTCCAATTTTGGAAGAATTTCTATTGTGGGTAGAATGCTAACAGCATCTCATGATATAGAGAAATCTTTTGTGAAAGGAAGAGTCAATTGATACAGCAATTATTGTCTGATTTTTAAAAATTGCCACAGCCATCCCAGCCTTCAGTAGGCACCACCTTGATCAGTCAGCAGTCATCAGTATTGAGGTAACGCCCTCCATCAGCAAAAAAGGTTATGATTCACTTTTCAGCTGATCATTAGCATTTTTTAGCAATAAAGTATTTTTAAATTAAGGTATGTACATTTTTTAGACATAATTCTATTGCATACTTAATAGACTACAGTATTGTGTAAACATAACGTTTATATGTATTGGGAAATCAAAAAATCTTGTGACCTTATTGTACTTTTTTTGCAGTAGTCTGAAACCAAACCTGCAATATCTTGAGAATGCCTATAAATATTCTGTTCTATATCATTGTCATCATTATTATCCATTTAAAATTCTACCTACCCTTTTTTTTTTGGAGTTGGAGTTCCACTTTGTCGCCCAGGCTGGAGTGCAGTGGCACACTGATGGCAACACAGCTTCGACCTGCTGGGCTCCAGCAATCCTTTCGCCTCAACCTTCCAAGTAACTGGAACTAAAGGTGCACACTACCACACCCAGCTCATTTTTTTTGATTTCTCGTAGAGACGAGGTCTCGCCAAGTTGCGTGGGCTAGTCTTGAATCCGCAGGCTCAGGCAGTCCTCTCACCTTGGCCTCCCAAAGTGCTGGGTTTACAGGCTGAGCCACTAAGCCTGGTCTAAATTCTACCTACTTTTATTACCACTAATCTTTTCATGTGCTCTTTCTTGGAAGATAACGGAATCTAAATTGCCTTTGTGATTTAACTTGGACAATGTTAGTAGTGTATTTATATCGTCATTATACCATGTAGAACTGACTTCATATAATTTTTTTATTCACCAGATTTATTGACCACCCTTGTGCAGAGTACTGTGTTAGGCATTATATATATTCATCTTTAATTTAGCATACTGAACGAACATTCATTATAGGAAATTTCAAACATAGGCAGAAGTAGAAAGAGCACCATAATGAACCCCCATACCAATCACGCAAGTTCACCAATCATCAGTTCATGGCCAATCTTGTTTCATCTGTATCTCTCACTCTCTTCCTCCATCTGGATGATCTTGAAGTAAATCTCAAGCATCAGATTTTGTTTTAGCACACTTAATTAAGAGTAATATGTTTGGGATATATGCTACATATTTGTATATGTATGTGTGTATACATAATATATATGCATAAATAAATAAATTATCTGATACCTCTCTTGAAAAAACAGAAAGCTGAGTTCACAAGCAACTCGGAGCATGCAGAACAAATGCCCATTGCATTTACACTGGAGAAGGCAGGTCAAGTGACCTTTTGCAGTAACCATAAATATTCAGAGCAGAGGTGATGATGCTTGTCCCAACCTTGATGCCCGTTTCTTTTCTTTCTTTCTTTTTTTAAGTTCAACAAACATTTATCAAATGCCTGCTGGGTGTGGACATCTTGGGGAATTTAGAAAAGAGTCCCCTTGTAGACAAAGAACTTACAGTCTACACAGGCATGGCAAAAGTAATAACTAACAATTGAGTAGAATTTTATAGTTCTCAAAGCATTTTTCACAAATAATTTCTTAAAGCAGCCTTGTAATGAAGTTATCAACATTAGTACCATTTGATATATGAGGACATTTTGCCTTGCAAATGGGAAGTATCTTAACCAGGTTAAGACTTAATAAGAGGCAGTTCCAGACTTTCTGTCCAGTGATCCTTTCTACTTCACGCTGTTAACTGATATGAGAACTTAGGAGGAGAAAGTAAATGCAACATAAACCAGGAAGATGCAACGTGAGGAAAACATTTATTCAGAGGAGAATCAGTAAAGGGACAGAAAGAGCTTTACAATACCAGTAGGAGGAAAGTTCGGATCCTTGTAAGTTGGGTATTCCCCCTAGCTGCTATGTTGGGGAGAACAGAAGCATAACAGAGAGGGGCCTGGCCATTCTAAAGTGACATAGACATCTGGGGATTGTGCTCATAAAAGTTTGTTGGAATTTTTAAAAAAAGAAGTAGCCGGGCTTGGTGGCTCAACCTGTAATCCTGTGCTTTTGGAGGCTGAGGTGAGTGGATTGCCTGAGCCCGAGGGTTCGAAACCCGCCTGGGCAACTTGGCAAGACCTCATCTCTACAATAAATCAAAAAATTAGCTGGGTGTGGTAGCGCGTGCCCGTAGTTCCGGCTACTTGGAAGGCTGAGGCAGAAGGATCGCCGGAGCCCAGCAGGTCGAGACTGAGGTGGCTGGAGCGGCCACTGCACTCCAGTCTGGGCGACTAAGTGAGATTCCAACTCAAAAAAAAAGAAGAAGAAGAAGAAGAAGAAGTAGAAGAAGAAAAGAGACAGACTTTAAGGTTGGGACAAGCATCATCACCCTTTTATGAATATTTACGGCACAGGAAGAGGACAACCTTATTTTGTTACCTACATTATCAGTCTGAATTTTTAGAAATTGCAGCTGTGAATACAAGAGTAAAGTTTTTATTGTATTTATTTTGAGTAGGTACATAAATACTGTACAAAATCAACTGTACAAAAGATTACAGACCATAAGTAGACTTTCTTCCTACCTTTGCTCTTGTATCTCAGTTTCCAAGTTCTTTTGCTAAGAGCAAAGGTTTCTTATATCCTTCTAGACCCAATTCAGTACATACATGAGCATATACATAATTGTCTTTTTTTCTATCTTCCAGGATCATGTGGAAATGTGTATTTCTGTGACAATGAGTTTACTATTTCGAAAGCATACTTCTAGTTACTCACTGGTGTATATTTGTCCCAGTTCTGCCAGTTCCTTGATTTGTGACCTTGGGCAAACTTATTTAACCTTTCTGTGCTTTCTTATCTATAAAACTGGGACTGGGAAGATTACTGGTACAACTTTATGGGATGGCTGTGAGGCTCATATAAACTGCATAGCACGTCTGGTATAGAGAAAACTCTGAAGCTCAATGTTAGCTTTTACTGTATTTCTAGCTATATATATGTTTATACACACATACATACAGATTTAGTTACAAATGAAAGCTGTTATGATACTATACAAATGAGCAAAGATATTCAGAGGGGATGTTCATCACATTTGTAATAATGAAAACGATAGCAACATACAAGTCATAAAATAGGGGACTGGTTAAATACAGTGGATTACTATTAGCTCAAGGAGATACATTTGTATATTCTGACATGGAAACTTACCAACTATATTAAGTGGAAAAAGCAAGATGCACAATAGTCTGATTAGAATGCCATTTGTTTGTGTATTATTTTTAAAAACAGTTGCATATGCAGAGAAAATAATAGCCAACATTTGTTGAGAGTGTCTTATGTGCCAGGCACTGTTCTATATACTTTATATGAACTAACTCACGTAATTCATTCAAGAACCCTCTAAAGTAGGTCTCAGGTCCAAGGACACACAGTGTGTGGCAGATCCAAGATTTGTACCTGGGCTCTTAAACCATTGAAGTTGAAAAAAGTTAACAGTGGTTATGTAACCTGGAGGGAGGGACGCTAGGGAGGGGAGGCAGGCATGTTAGGGAGGGAGGTTGACTAGGGGTACTAAGGAGCCAACTGCGTGTATACAGCAGGTAAGAGTAGAAGGTAAAAGGAAGAGTTTTACTTCTTTTATGCAAATCGTTATTTCACAATTAGAAAAGAAAAGAAAATGTTAAATATTAAAACACTTTCACAATTTTGAGTTGAGAGGGGAAGGCTGTGGCTTGCAACAATGAAAAATTTAAACAGAAGTACTATGGCTAGCTTTATATTCACATTTTCACAGGCATTTTCAATTATTTTTTAGGATATATTCCTATAACTGAAATCACTAGGTCAAAGAGTACAAACTGGTACACGTTGCCATATTACTTTCTAGAAAGACTCTGCTAGGATATATTCCCATCAATGATGAATGAGTCCCCTGCCCTCTGCCACTTTTCACCACATTGGATATTATGTATTCTTTTAATTATAAAAGTAGCACATTGCCTATTATTTAACAAATTAAATAGTACAGAAGTACTTTTAAAGCTACAGAAGTGGCTGGGTATGGTGGCTCACACTTGTGATCCCCATACTTTGTGAGGTTGAGGTGGGAGAATTGCTTGAGCCCAGAGTTCGAGACCAGCCTAGGCAACATAGCAAGACCTCGTTTCTACAAAAAATCAAAAAAATTAGCCAGGCGTGATGGGGTGTGCCTGTAGTCCTAGCTACTCAGGAGGCTGAGGCAGAAGGATTGCCTGAGTCCAGGAGGTTGAGGCTGTGGTGAGCCATGAATGTGCCACTGCATTCTAGCCTGAGCAACAGAGTGAGACTCCTCAAAAAAAAAATTGCAATAGTTAAAAATGCCCTCTCCTCACCTCCAAATCACATTTCCTAGGAGTAACTAGTAATAACAGTTTGTTATATATCTTCCCAGAGCCTTTTTACATACATGCAGACTTACATATATGTGCATTTACACTTTAAAGAATACAATGGCATCATACTATATATATGCACATAATGTTATTTAACTTGCTCTTTTCATTCTGTGATGTATTACAAACCTCTGTCGGTGCATACAGATCTACCTCATTCTTTTTAACAGCTGTGCTATATTCCATAGAATAAATAGAACTATAGTTTATTTAAGGATTTGTGTGTTAATAAAAATTGGTTATGTATTTTTTTCGTGATTGCAAATAATTCTGCAGCAGTCTCTTTTGTACATAATATACTTATGTAGTTATGCAAGTGACTCTGTAGGATAAAGTCTTAGAAATGGGGTTGCCAGGTCAAAGAGTCTATGCATTTAACATTGGGAATAAATGCTGTAACATTGCTCTGAAACCATTTACCCAGTTTAGGCTCCCACCAACTGTGTCTAATTTGCATACCTGTGCTAGATATTAACAGTTTTTAATTTTTGCCTATCTGATTATCTCATTTAATTTTCATTTCTATTGTCACTAGTAAGTTTGGGCTTCTGTTCTTTTTTTTTTTTTTTTTAGTCATTTATGTTTCCTGTCTTTTGTGTATTTTTTTCCTTGGGGTTTTGTCTTTTTAAAATTGATTTGTAGGTGCTCTCTATTCTCCATAATATAGGTATTCTTTGTCGCTATTTGCAAATGATTTCCCAATGTCTTTTAACTTAGTTTGTGATACCTTTGGCTATAAAAGAATTTTTAGTAACATCTCTCAGTCTTTTCCTTTATGGCTTCTTATGTGTCTCAGTGCAAGTTTATAAAAAATTGTCTCCTCTATTTTCTTCTATTACATTTATAGCTTATTTTATGATTAACTTTTTAATTCACCTCTCACTTTTTCGTATAGTATGAGGAAAGGAATCTCAGTTTTTATTTTTTATTTTTTTATTTTTATTTTTACTTTTTTGTGAGTTGGAGTCTCACTCTGTCACCCAGACTGGAGTGCAGTGGCCACTCCCGGCCACCGCAGCCTCGACCTGCTGGGCTCTGGCAATCCTTCCGCCTCAGCCTTCCAAGTAGCTGGAACTACAGGCGCGCGCTACCACGCCCGGCTAATTGTTGATTTATTGTAGAGATGAGGTCTCGCCAAGTTGCCCAGGTGGGTCTCGAACCCATGGGCTCAGGCAATCCACTCACCTCAGCCTCCCAAAGGCGCGGAATTACAGGCTGAGCCACCGAGCCTGGCTGGAATCTGTTTTTAAAAAATGAATAGCCAGTTGTGCCATCATGTCTTTTCCCCATTCATCTGAAGTGCCACCATTGTCATACTCTGGATTTCTATATGCACATTGGTCTGTTTTCATACTTGCTATTTTCTTCCACTGATGTACGTCTATTTTTTGCCAGTATTTTAATTGTTGGTGCTTTATAGTATACTTTGATATCATGTTTTCAGAAGTTATTCTTGTGTGCTCTTGTTCACTTATGTTTACAGAAAACCAAAGAATCAACTTTAAGTTCCTTCTTATCAGAATTTTATTAAATCAGGTTACTGAGAACTGATTTTCCGTTCACCCTGTTCATTCGGAAGCATAGCATATCTCCACTTAGGGGGCACTTTTAAAATATTTTTATTTCTAACACATTTTTGTTGGGTTTATTGTAGGGTGTTTTTGCTTTTTTGAGTTGAAGTCTCACTCTGTCGCCCAGACTGGAGTGCAGTGGCATGCCCACGGCCACCACAACCTTGACCTGCCTCAGCCTTCCAAGTAGCTGGAACTATAGGCGTGTGCTACCACGCCCAGCTAATTTTTTTGATTTATTGTAGAAACGAGGTCTCGCCGAGTTGCCCAGGCTGGTCTTGAACCCTTGAGCTCAGGCAGTCCTCTTGCCTCGGCCTTCCAAAGTGCTAGGATTACAGGCTTGAGCTACTGCACCTGGCCTGTTGTAGTTTTTTATAACTAAAGTCTGCTGTTTTTATAGGCAAAAATAATATATCACTTAATTTATACTTTGATTCTAGTGTACTTAAATATTTAAAAAGTACACTTATTAACTCCTTATATTCTGTGAATTATCTGAGCATATCCTTGATTCATTTTTCCATTTGGCTCTTAATCTTATGTGAGCTTATCAAATCATAAGGAATACTAATCCATTGTCACAGGTACAGCAGATCTTTTTCCAGTTTATTGTTTACCTTTTAATTTGCCAATTTTTTTTCACTTTTCAGAAGCTCAAAAGTCTAATATAGTTAAATCTATAAATCCTTTGTTACTTTTACTATTGCTGTTAAATTTCCTTAAAGTTTTATGCTGAATGATTCCATATTTAGGACAAATATACCATATGGAAAACTAGTCATGCTGACCTGATAATGGAATCAGTTCTTAAGTAATTTTTATGGATATTTGATAATGTAGTGTTATTATGGTGTTAGTGATATTTGTTTTCATTATAGGTAGCTGAATATGTTTTATATTTATATACACTGTACATATGTGACTGAATATGTTTTACATGTATATATATCTCAGAATGACTGAAGTCTTTGGTTATGATTTTTGGTTTTAAGAATTTTTAATTCTTGACAAGTGAAGTAATTCTAACAGTTTTAATGAAATACCATATCTTAAAAATTGCCATTTTGAATAAAGTAGGTAGTGTGTTCTGATATGAAATTGCCATTGTGTTAACGTTAGAAAACATAATTAGCCAGGCTCGGTGGCTCAGCCTGTAATCCCGCGCCTTGGGAGACTGAGGTGAGTGGATTGCCTGAACCCACGGGTTTGAGACCCACCTGGGCAATTTGGCGAGACCTCATCTCTACAATAAATCAACAATTAGCTGGGCGTGGTAGCGCGTGCCTGTAGTTCCAGCTACTTGGAAGGCTGAGGCGGAAGGATCGCCAGAACCCAGCAGGTTGAGGCTGCGGTGACCGGTAGTGGCCACTGCACTCCAGTCTGGGCAACAGAGTGAGACTCCAACTCAAAAAAAAAAAAAAGAAAACATCATTAATTGACTCCTCTCTCTTCACAGAACAGTTAGTCACATGAATTTGCCTGGTTGTTTCTAAAACACTATCCAATAACTTACCTTTCCCCCTTAACTCCCTCAAATCCTACCATAGCTATGTGAAGTTGCATTCATGTAAATTGTTATTAACTACTTTGCAAACAGTTTAATACTTGCAGTTCTTTTAGTTTATATATATTCAATATACTAATTGTCCTTTTATCATAATAAATGTGGTTTTATTTCTAAAAAAACAAGCAAAAACCCTTTAAAGTATTAGGAGAGATATTAGCCTCTTAGAATAGGAGTTGATATGCTTTCTCATTGAGAAATTAGTCTTTTTATTTATAATCAATAATATAATAAAGGAAAAAAATTGAAGGTATTAGACTTGTGTCTAAACTTTCTATAGTTTGACCCTAAAACAAGTGAACATTTTGTTTTGATGCCTTTTTGAACACTAAATACATTTTCTTGTGTACACTGGGCCCTCAATAAATACAATATTTGTAGTAAATAGCTGAATGAAATACCTTCCATTATGAAGAAATTTATTTTCAAATTGCTGAGAAATTGACTCTTTAAATTTCTACCTGTTTGGTTTAATCCATTAAAGTATACACAACTAGCTTGTAACAGGCTAGCACATTTTTACTTCTTGTGTAAGAAATTCCTTTTGTACTTAATAAATGTTTATTTGATCAGTTAGCTCAATTGTAGATGGCTTCCTTGTTGAATTTGTTTATTCAGTTTTTGTGGTAGTTTGAAGAGCTATCTAGACTAATGCTGTCCAATAAAACTTTTCTGCAGTGGTGAAAACAGTCTTTATCTGTGCTGTCTAATAAAGTTGCAGCTACCCACATAAGCTAATAAGCTCTTGAAATGTGGTCAGTGTGACTGAGAAACTAAGGTTTTAATTTTATTTAATTAAAACTGATTTAAATTTTGAAAAGCTAATTGTAACTGTATTGTATAGTGCAGATATGCCTGCTTTATTTTCATTTCCTTTTCCTAGTTATAGTAAGTTTATTTTCTAGGTAAACGTTCTAATTTCACCTACAGTGTGAGGTAAAACTCATTGAAACCTATGGTTTAAAAGTGCCAAGAGCAGCTGGGCTTGGTGGCTCAGCCTGTAATCCCGTGCTTTGGGAGGCTGAGGTGAGTGGATTGCCTGAGCCCGCGTGTTTGAGACCCGCCTGGGCAATTTGACGAGACCTCATCTCTACAATAAAAAAAAAAAAAATTAGCCGGGTATGGTAGCGCGCACCTGTAGTTCCAGCTACTTGGAAGGCTGAAGTGGAGGGAATCACCTGAACCCAGCAGGTTGAGGCTGCAGTGGCCGGGAGTGGCCACTGCACTCCAGTCTGGGTGACAGAGTGAGACTCCAACTCAAAAAAAAAAAAAAAAAAAGCCAAGAGCTAATTCTAAAACTTAATTTATTAAACTTTTTTTTGTATTTGATTTTTGTTGCATTTATCTGAAACATTGGGTTGCCATATTGAACATACCATAGACCATTTCTCCTCATTTCTGGAGGCAGTTTCATTCTAAGGAGAAACATATGTCCTAAGGACCCATAAACTAATGATCTTTTTAAGCTTGGTGTGTAAAAAAAAAAAAAAAGATTGGTCTGTAAAAAGCTTTTGTTCATTTTTAAGCAGCTGATTTAGAGGAAAGTTTTAATGAACATGAACTGGAGCCCTCATCACCTAAAAGTAAAAAGAAAAGTCGCAAAGGAAGGCCAAGAAAAACTAACCTTAAAGGGCTGTCGGAAGATACCAGGTCCACATCCTCCCATGGAACAGATGAAATGGAAAGTAGTTCCTATGTAAGTAGAAAACTGTTGGATTCTTACTTTTTGTTGCACCATGAATGTTCATTTCACCTGTATGTATAAGTAAAGTTCATCATTTGAAATTTGAAATTTTAAACAAGCTGGAAATACTTATAACATGGTTTTGTGGATTTTTTAAGGCTCTTTTTTTCTTTTACGTTTGCAGAGAGATAGGTCTCCACACAGAAGCAGCCCAAGTGACACCAGGCCTAAATGTGGATTTTGTCATGTAGGGGAGGAAGAAAATGAAGCAAGAGGAAAGCTGCATATATTTAATGCCAAGAAGGCAGCTGCACATTATAAGTGCATGGTAAGCATGATTCTTTATGTTCTTTTAAGCCCAAGTTTGTTTTTTGTTTGTTACCCCTGTGATCCAAAAGCCTGAGTGTTTTTGAAAATCATTTAGTTAATAACCACGTATAGCACTTCCCCCCAGCATTAGTGTTTTAGAGTTATGAATGGTATATCTTGTAATCCCAAATCTTAATAAACTTTAGCTTTTGAAAAATGATAGCCTATAAAGGATTTTAGTAATTTTTTTTTTTTTTTGAGTTGGAGTCTCACTCTGTCACCTAGGCTGGAGTGCAGTAGCACGCTCACGGCCACCACAGTCTCGAACTGCTAGGCTCTGGTGATCCTTCCACCTCAGCTTTCCAAGTAGCTGAAACTACAGGCCCGTGCCACCATGCCCAACTAATTTTTTTTTTAAATTTATTGTAGAGATGAGGTCTCACCAAGTTGCCCAGGATGGTCTTGAACCCCTGGACTCTCAGGCAGTCCTCTCACCTCAGCCTTCCAAAGTGCTGGGATTATAGGTGTGAGCCACTGTGCCTGACCTGAAATAATTTTAGTTACAGTTACATATTCAAGATCATCTATAAATATTTCATCTAGCATCCTTAATAGATTTTTAAATTTCTTAAAGATAAGAATAAGATGAGAATAAGTTTTTATATTAGTATCCTTAAATCCAGGCTTGACTTACAGGACACATAAATGTTTTTGAATTAGATTGTATTGAATTACTCATCCCATTGATGAATAGCTTTTTAAAATTATACTATTTATTTCAGGGGTTCTTAACTAGAGTGCCTATCAGATTTACCTGGAGAGTATTTTATAAAATATGTCTACCTAGGACCCCCATAGAATAGATCCTAGATGTCTGTATTTTTTTTAAAAATTTCAGGAGATTCTGATCTGTATTTATGGGTGAAATTTGCCAATTTAAACTATTTTTTAAAACTTTGTGGAAAGGTAAAATAGTTAAGACGACAGGGTAACATTGTTGAAATCTTGATTGTTTGAAGAAGGATATTTAATCCTGGCTCCACACTGGCAATCTTAGTTTTATTTCAGAGTCTGTATTTTGAGTTATGTTTTAATCAGACATGTAGATATATTAAAAATAATTGAGTGGGTACTTGATTATTAAGGAAAAATCATCTTTCTCAAGAAATCTTTTTCTTATAAGGATTCTGAGGGTTAATGTTCTGCATTTTTCTTCTCTAGCTGTTTTCTTCTGGCACAGTCCAGCTCACAACAACATCAAGAGCAGAATTTGGAGATTTTGACATTAAAACTGTACTTCAGGAGATTAAGCGAGGAAAAAGAATGGTCTGTGGTTTTTATTTTTGTGTTATGCAGCATTACTCTTAACTGTCTGCTTTTAAATTTAGAATACATCTCAAATTTATCTAGTCATCAAAAATTTAATACAAAGTAGTTCATATGTTAAAGCAAAGAATATATTTGACTTATTTGTAATATAATAGAGGGTGCTGATATTACAGAAACTTATTTCTCTTTTTATATAACTTAATTACTTAAAAGAATTATATTACGATTTATATTTCAAGGTATTTACAAGCCCTTTAATAAAATAGATGAAGATATGAATGTGACAAATCTTATTAAATTTAAAATGTTATATTGTGTAAGCTTGCTTAAAGGAAATTTTTTTTCAGAGCTTCTGTTTAAAGTACACGTACACAGTTATGTCTCTTAAAATATTTATCATAGGTTTAAAGTTTCTTTATAAAATAATATAAAATGTGCCTTAGTTTCATGTTATTAAACATACAGAATTACTAATAAGTACCTTTAAGAAATCGGTGTCTTCATTGATCACTTACTCCTTTAAAGCTTATGCATATTATAAAATACCAATGGAATACAGTCTTTTCTTTAAGACAGCAGGTGTTTTTAGAAATGACTTCAATTTTTCAATTTGCTATTGTTTAGATTTTCAACATATAAAAATTAGATTAGTAATACTCATCTATCCATCACCTTGATTCATCAGTTATCAAGAATTTGCAGCACTCGCTTCATCTATGCCTTTTATTCTGGTTGCTTGAAGTATTGTAAAGCAGAGCTCAGACTTAATATCACGTTACCCCTACATAGTTCAGTATGCATATCTTAATAATTGGACATTTTCTTACCTAGCCACAATGTCATCATGCCTTATAAATTAACAATTCCTCAGTGTCGTTTAATACCCAGTTCATATACATACTTCCCCATCTGTCTCAAAATTATTACTATAAAGTTGGTTTGTGTGAGTCGGAATCCAACAGAGAACCATACATCATGTTTGGTTTTTATATATCCTTAAGTAATCTAGGACAGTCCTTCTTCCCTCTCTTTGTTTTTTTAAATTTTATTTTATTTTTTAATTTTTAATTGAGCAACATTTTGTTTCATAAAATGGGATAAGCATTCCCCTCCCTTTGTTTGTTGCTTTTCTTTTTGTTTTATATACCATTGGCTTCTTAAAGAAAATTAATTAATTGTCCTGTAGAATTTCCCACATTTCTGATTTGTCTGTGTGCTTTTTCAAGATACCATTAAACCTGTCTCTATATCTGCCATATTTTCTTTTAAAGTGGAAGTTACACGTAAAGGTTTGGTTAGACTCAGTTTCAGCTTTTTGAGGGGTAAGAATACTTCCCAGGTGAAACTATATCATCCATATTTTATCACATCAGGCAGGTCATAATGTTTGATCTTTGGATTCAGGTGGTAAGTCCAGTCCCTCCATTGTGAAGTTCCCCTCCAATCTGTCATGTAATGATTTCAGACATTTATGATCTTTGTCTGAATCCATTAGAAATGACTCTCTTAGAACTGCATGTTTTAAGGTGTGAAAATTGTTAATAGTATCTGTTCCATTTGGATCCAGTTCAGTTTATTGATACACTGGTTACTCTTTTTAAAAATAAAGCTCTTTTATAACACAGCCTGTAGTACTAAAAAAAAAAAGGGAGGGGAACATTTACTTTATCATATCATGCATAACAATGGTGTGTCGAACAGCTAAAGTTCAAAGAGGTGACTAAGATAATTCATTTCTCTTCCTCAGCTTGCTGTTTACCTCTGCAATGATGAGGGTTAGAGTAAACACTAACCTACCATTTCCCCTAAGTGTGCTCCAAAGGAAGTTAGTCCATCAAGAGATCCCCCACCCTTCCAAAAGTAAAAGGTCATCTAGAGTTCAATAAACTTGGAAACTTTATCTCCTCTCCCCCAGAGAAAAGACTGTGAGAAATTTTACAGCAAAGTGATCTGATTAACCTATCCTTTTTCAAGCTTATTTTACTGTGAAACCCTTTTTTCTACAGGCACCTTTTAATCTCTAAACATTCTTTAGGCAAGGCCACGTTGGGAAGTATTGAAAAGATTTCAGCCCCTTTAGTCTTCCTTTGCTGTTTTGCGTGTTTGTTAGCAATCTTTCTCTGGAGGAATTGCTTTTCCTGATTTCTCATTCTTTACCCACTCAAAATAGGAAAAGATCTGATCTCAGGGAGGAGAAGAAGACAACCTGATGTATGATATACAATATTATATATTGTAAAAGAATGATATACATATCCTAAAGAATGATATATAATATCATTCTTTTTGTGTGTTTGGCCATATTAAGGAGTATCTTATCTATATTTAGATGTTAGACTTATTTATTTATTTATTTTTTGAGTTGGAGTCTCAGTCTGTAGCCCAGGCTGGAGTGCAGTGGCACGCGCACGGCCACCGCAGCCTTGACCTGCTGGACCCAGGCAATCCTTCCACCTCAGCCTTCCAAGTAGCTGAAATTACAGGCATGCACCACCATACCCGGCTAATTTTTTTATGTATTGTAGAGATGAGGTCTTGCCATGTTGCCCAGGCTGGTCTCGAACCTGTGGGCTTGGGCAGTCCTCTTGCCTCAGCCTCCCAAAGTGCTGGAATTACAGGCGTGAGCCACCAGACCCAGCTAGATGTTAGACTTCTGATGGTTAGTGCAGTTTTTCTAACAAGCTGGCAGTTTACAAATGTTAAATAATGGAAATGTCGGGATGACTCAATATTAGTTTTATCAAAGTATGATTTAAGTTGCAGCATTATTTTAATTATATGCTATATTATAAGTTCATTGTACTCTTCCAGTAGAAAATGGCTGCCTCTTTTCTTTGTAAACTGGGATGTTTGGTTGAAATATAACTAAAATAGAATAAATAAGGTAGCATAAACTTTGAAATGCTGTTTATGATTTTTCTTTCTCTTTCCTTAAACAGAAATGTACACTTTGCAGTCAGCCTGGCGCTACTATCGGATGTGAAATAAAAGCCTGTGTTAAGACTTACCATTACCACTGTGGAGTACAAGACAAAGCTAAATACATTGAAAATATGTCACGAGGAATTTACAAGTAAGGAAACAACAATTGTCCATTTCCCTGAACATGTTAGTAACTACCCATAAATAGATGACATGACTTTACTTAGTCATAGAATACCGAACACATGTAAGGAATAACTACTGCAATTGGCATTTTCCTCCAACTGAATATTCCTAGATTAGCATTCATCCATTGAGTATTAGTATGCATACTACATACCAGGCATTTGTGCTAGGAGCTGGGCATGCGCTAGTTGTCAAAATGACATAGACTGTGTTCTCATGAAGCTTACAGTCTATTGGGAGAGTCCTATTAATTAAGTGGCCAGATAACTAAATATATAATTACAGACTCACGTAAGTGCTCTAAAGAAGTTACAGAGTTTTATGAAAGCATACATGTAAGAAAGAAGAACTAACATAGTCTGTAGTGGGAAGTGTTTAAGAATTTTTTGGCTGGGCACAGTGGCTCATGCCTATAATCGCAACCCTTTGGGAGGCCAAGGTGGGAGGATTGGTTGAGCCCAGGAGTTCAAGACCAGTCTAGGCATCATAGCAAGCACTTGTCTCTACAAAAAATAAAAATTTAACCAGGCATGGTGGTCATGCCTATAATCCCTGGTACTCAGGAGGCCAAGGCAGAAGGGTCATCTGAGCCCAGGAGGTCAAGGCTGCAGTTAGCCAAGATCGTGCCATTGCCCTTCCAGCCTGAGCCACAGAGTGAGATCCCGACTCAAAAAAAAAAGTTCTAAAGGAAATAGTGCTTGAGCTGAGATATGAAGGACAAAGGTGAACCTTGGAGGAGGGGTTGTGCAGAGGTGTTGTAGGCAGAGAGAATGGCATATCAAGACACTTGAGTCAAACAGAAGCAAGAGTAGAAGTGGAGAGAGGTGAATGCTATTGCTGGTGGTCCAGGTGAAAAATTGTTGATAGCTTAGAATAGAATTTATTTGTGAAGATAGAAGCCAAAAGATTCTCTTGGAAAGATGATGAAAGAATAAGGTTTGAAGATTTAGGATTGCATGTCACCCTCTTTTTTATGAGTCTTTCATTTATCTGTGCTGCCTTGGGCTAGTGGTATCAGTGTATGCCTATAATGGTTCCATGTGTTTAATCGAATGGATGATAAGTTGGTAGAGATCCCTGAACTTTAGACTTGGCTTTCAGAGTTTTAAAGCACTTCCTTACTCTCACATCCCTAGTATACAATAAACCAATGACTTCAGGGTGTAATATTCTCTGTAAAAAGCAGTTTACACAACCAGTCACCAAGTCATTTGGATGTCTGCGTAAGATTCTAATACAGTATTATAAAATTTGCCAAACTTTGTTTAATAATAAAGGCACAAATGTTTTTCAAGAGAGTTCTAATAATCCTTTAAGGAACAAAGATTCCAGTGTTATTTAAAGAGGTCCAGCACATAGCAAGAGATGGAAAACGTCTTGATTCCTTCTGTAAAGCTTGCATAACTATGCTACCAAACCTACCAAAGATACATTAAAAGGAAAACAAACTGTACACCAGTCTTTTATAAATACATATACAAAAAGTATAAATAAAACATTAGTAAATCAAACCAGCTCTGTATTCTAAGAATTTGAACACTCTTCAAAATTAGGAAATATTAATGTGACTTATTAGAATTTTTTTTTTTTTTTTTGAGTTGGAGTCTCACTCCGTCGACCAGACTGGAGTTCAGTGGCCGCTCCTGGCCACCGCAGCCTTGACCTGCTGGGCTCCAGTGATCCTTCCGCCTCAGCCTTCCAAGTAGCTGGAACTACAGGCGTGCGCTGCCACACCCAGCTAAATTTTTTGATTTATTGTAGAGATGAGGTCTCGCCAAGTTGCCCAAGAGGGTCTTGAACCTGCGGGCTCAGGCAATCCACTCACCTTAGCCTCCCAAGGCACGGGATTACAGGCTGAGCCACCGAGCCCGGCTGATTTATTAGAATTTATAGAGTAAATTAACATCCTATTGCCTTCCTGGTAGGTGGTGAAAAGACATTCGATAACATCATTTTTTAATTTCAAAGTAAAATAATAAGAATGCTCTCCGCAAGCTAAGAATCTTAATAGGATGTTTATGAGAAAACAATATCAAATAGCTGATTTATTGTTAAAGTAAAGGAGCAATGGTTTTTAACCAGGGATGGGCCTCAGAATCACCTGGGAGTGGATAGGGCTTCTTTAAAAAGGTTCTTACCGGAACCCTATCTGCAGACATTTAAATTCAGTAGATCTGGATTGAGGCCCAAACCATGATGACTTTCCAGGTGATTCTTATGTTCATCTTTAACTGAGAACCTTCAGACTAAATACACATTCAGATTAGGAGCAAGACAAGGATGCCAACTATCAGCATTACTTTTAATGTTCATCTGGAGGGTTAGGCTGATGCAAGAAGAAAGAGGGATCAGTGAGGTGTAGTGGAGCACACCTGTAATCCCAGCTACTCTGAAGGGTCAGGCAGGAGGATCACTTGAGTCCAGGATTCAAGACCAACCTGGGCAACATAGCAGGACCCCATCTCAATAAAAAATAAAAAAAGAAAGAAAAATGTATAATAAACAAAATGATCATTATCTGTTATTGATAGCATCATCTACCAAGAAAGTCCAGAGGAATCAACTTTGAATTTATTAAAAATTAATAAGAACTCAGTAGCATTGCTGAATATGAAATACATGAATTTTAAAAAACAATTCCAATAGTAACTAGTTAGAAAATGTAAGGGAAAACTGTCCATCATACCCTCACTCCCTCCATACACACATACAAAGGATGAATCTTTTTCATTAAAAAAAACACATTTTCAAAGAACTCAGTTGAATGGTGAAATATATTCTGTTCCTTGATAGAAAACTCAGCAATGAAAGATACCTGTTCTCACCAAATTAACCTAGAAATCTAATATAATTTTAATCAAATCCAAAATTTTTGAGTTTTACCTAGAAGAGCAAATGTATTAGAATTTTCTATTTGTAATCATTAGATTTACCTTATATAACAGAAGAAAATAGTAGAGAGAGATCTGTTTTCTCATCTAAAAGAGGTGTAAAGGAAAGCAGTTCAGATGTTATAGGCAGTTTTTCAGTGTCATCAGCGACCCAGGTCACCAGCTTTCTACTGATTCATCTTTGGGATATTCTTCCACATATGTGTGTGTATGTTTTTATCCACATAGAAGAATCTCCAGAAGTATATTTAGCAAACTCAACAGTTATATTACCTCTCATTGGTTGCATAGGGATGGAAGAGGAGAGGAGGCAGTTTTATATTCTCCATTATATGATTCTATGGTGTTTGAATATCTTCGGAAGCAGTACATTATTATTTAGAGTAGCCATTTGTATTTTTAAATAGCAGGCCAGTTTTTTTTTTTTTTTTTTTTTGAGTTGGAGTCTCACTCTGTCACCCAGACTGCAGCCTCGATGTGCTGGGCTCCGGCGATCCTTCTGCCTCAGCCTTCCGAGTAGCTGGAACTACAGGTGCACGCTACCATGCCCAGCTGATTTTTGATTTATTGTAGAGATGAAGTCTCGCCAAGTTGCCCAGGCGGGTCTCGAACCCACAGGCTCAGGGAATCCACTCATCTTGGCCTCCGAAAACTCTGGGATTACAGGCTGAGCCACTGAGCCCGGCAACAGGCCTATTTCAAACATCCAAAATCAGACTATACAGAGAATTATTGTATTTAAACTTTAACTTTGTTTAAACATTTTTATACTAGTTATTCATTTCTATTTTGAAAAAAGTAGAAATATTAAGAAAAGAAATATCAACTTAATTCCACCACCCAGAGATAACAATTTTAAATCTTCTGGAATATTTTCTTCTAGGTGTTAGTGTGATTATGTAGATGTGTGTATATTTGTGAAAACAAGATTTTCTTACATATGCTATTTTATCATCTTTTTTCCTCTTGCTATATCTGGGACATTTTTTCTACGACATTTAGCAGTTTTACATCTGTTTTAATGGTTGCATAGAATTCCACTATATGAGTATATTTGTTTGTTTATTGGCTCCTTTTTTAGATGTTTGGGTTGTTTTTACTCTTTAGCTGTTAGAAAACCGGGTTTCAGGTTGGGCACAGTGGCTCACGCCTATAATCCCAGCACTTTGAGAGTCCAAGGTAGGAGGATCACTTGAGCCCAGAGTTCGAGACCAGCTTGGGCAACATAGCAAGACCCCCACCTATTAAAAAAAATAGCTACTTGGAAGAATGAAGTAGGAGGATCACTTGAACCCAGGAGCTTGAGGCTGCAGTGAGCTCTGATGGGCCACTGCACTCCAGCCTAGGGACAGACTGAGACCCCTGTCTCAAAAGGGGTGGGGGGCAGGTGTGGTGGCTCATGCCTATAATCCCAGCACTTTGGGAGGCCGATGTGAGAGGATTGCCTAAGCCCACGGGTTCGAGACCAGCCTGGGCAACTTGGCAAGACCTCATCTCTGCAGTAAACAAAAAAATTAGCTGGCCGGGCTCAGTGGCTCAGCCTGTAATCCCAGCGCTTTGGGAGGCCAAGGTGAGTGGATTGCCTGAGCCTGCGGGTTCGAGACCCGCCTGGGCAACTTGGCGAGACTTCATCTCTACAATAAATAAAAAAAAAATAGCCGGGCGTGGTAGTGCACGCCTGTAGTTCCAGCTACTTGGAAGGCTGAGGCGGAAGGGTCGCTGGAGACTGCAGTGGCTGGGAGCAGCCACTGCACTCCAGTCTGTGTGACAGAGTGAGACTCCAACTCAAAAAAAAAAAAAAAAATCAACCAAGCGTAGTGGTGCTTACCTATAGTTCTAGCTATTTGGAAGGCTGAGGCAGAAGGATCATCTGAGCCCTGCAAGTAGAGGCTGCGGTGGCCGTAAATGTGCCACTGCACTCCAGCCTGGGACAGAGTGAGACTCCAACTCAAAAAAAAAAAAAAAAAAGATTTTCAAATGTAAACAAAAATCGAATAGTATAACAACTCCCCATATCAGCATTTACGAAGTTATTACCACAGTTATTTTATCTATTTTCTCCTGAAGTATGCTAAAGCAAAATCCCAGATCTGTTGACATTATCAAACTTTGTAAAATTAATAATTATTTCTTAGTATCATACCCAGTCCACTTTCAATTTCCCCAATTGTCTTGAAAATGTTGTTGTAAATTTAATTTGTTCAAATCTGGATGCATACAAGGCCCATTCATTGTATATGCTATGTCTCTTATGTCTGTCTTAATATGGAGCTATCCCCACCACACTCCCTTTTTCCTCCTGTTTGTTGAAGAATCCCAATAAATGGTCTTGTAAAAGTCCCACATTATAGATTTGTCTGTTTGCTATTTCATGTTGCCACTTACCTTGTGTCTCCCATATTTTCTTTAAACCAGAAGTTGGTTCAAAAGTTTAATTAGATTAAGGTTATTTTGGGGGGAAAGATCTTTCTTAGGTACCCCTTTGTAGGACTCTCACTCTTGATATTTAAAGTCATGATTTAAATGAAAAAAAGTAGCTCCCAGTGTGTAGCATTTGAAGAGTACGAATTCTCCCTAGCTCTTTGGAAGTTATGGAAAATGTTTTAAACCTAAACAGAAAAACAATAAGCAAAACTAGATTAAAGTCAGTTGTTAAGTTGTCTATTGTGCCCCCAACTCCACCCCTGCCTTTTATGCTACTCAAATGTTAGACCAGTTTAGATCATCTATTTGTGATGTGAATTCCTATATGATCATCTTTTATCCACTGCTGACCACAAGAGGGCATCCAGTGAACATTTTCTAAGCATTGTTCCATTGTCATCTCGCGTATAATTGAGCTAATACTGAGCCCACCCTTCTCAGGTTGTCCAAAATCACCTGCATTACTATTTTTATTAAAAAGTTAATGAATTTCAAATATACAGTGTATATACTCAAATAAAAGGTTTTTGGAACAGCATCCTCAAAGTGTCATTCCAGAAATTATTTGCTTGTCTTAAAGAGAAAAACCTGCCTTTACAGTGGAGAAATCTGTGCATCACCACTACTTTAACAAATGATCATACATAGCATCATCAATAGTGGGACAGTTTGGAAGTACATGCCTCCTGAAGTATGCAGGATCACCTACAAAGTGTCTTGACTGAAAAAGAAAAGTTGAATCTGAAGCTAACCAAGCCCTTAGACTTATATCTAGTTTGTAGAAAATACAAGGTGAGAGAGAACCTAATAAAACAGTATCACAATTAGACAAATCCAGAATGTGCTACAGTTGAAAAGCTGTCTGGTCTGATCTCATCCAAAAAAGTCAGTGTCATGAAAAAACAAGTTTACAGGACCAGTCTAGATCAAGAGAGACATAGCCAAGTGCAATGCCAGAAAACTGTTGGATGACTCATGAAGGTATTCTAGTGAGGGCCAGGATGCTAATGATGAAAAGGTATTTGAAGAATTTGAGTAAAATTATTTCATGAAATGTGAGCAAAAAACAGCAGTTTTATATAGAATATGTATTTCCTGAAATATTATTTTAAATTATGTATGTGAAACTGATTCATAGAATTTGATTATTTCATCCAGATGCCTGAAAGTTGATGGTTTCAAGTTGGACAAAAACTTGGCTTTTAATCTCATTGGGCAAAAGGAAAATTGCCTTATGACAACTATCATCCTAAAACAGAGGTTTTATTTCGGCTGAACTTTTATTATCTCAATAATAGTGTATTTTCCTATCTTTTAGAAAAGGACCTGTAATTAATTGTGGAGTATTTTTAAGTGTGAATGAGGAAACCCATTTTTTAAATGGGCACCAACCTCATCCACTAATGATGGCATGAATGTATTATTCTTATCAATAATGACAAAGCATTTTGAGATTTTTGTCTTTCATCATTGTAGACTATATTGTAAAAATCATAGTGGAAATGATGAGAGAGATGAAGAAGATGAGGAACGAGAAAGTAAAAGCCGAGGAAAAGTAGAAATTGATCAGCAGCAACTAATTCAGCAGCAACTTAATGGAAACTAGGTATGAAAGTTAATTATATGGGATCTGTTGTCAGGATACAATAAACACTGATAAATACATGTTGAAGTAATGGTATGCAGTAAGATTTTTAAATCCTATTATGTTTAGTTAAGAGCATGTTATTAGAATGCTGAGGATTTTGTAGACTTGCATAGTTGTTTTTTTTTTTTTGACTAGCTGATTTTTGTAACCGTAAAAACAAGCTATCCACTTTATCAATAAATGTAGTTGTAAAGTCAAATCAGTAAGATAGTCTCACTCCTCAATAACATTATATTGATTGTGTGCCCCCCAAGCATCATATTTTACATTTTTTTATCATCTTTTAAACAGGTTCATGGGACAGAGTTAGAAAACTGGGAATGAATAAGACATCTATAACTACTATTCTTTTTTCACTGTTTCTAAAATCAAAAAGGGTTTGTAATTTTTACTGCCCAACTCTTAGATCCTTCATTGAACTGCCTAAAAATGTCTTGTTTGTTTTATGAGCCTTCACTAGAAGGCTGAGTTTGACATGTTGATATTACGTAGCTGTAGTTTGCAGTTTCTGGGAAGCAATTGAAACACTATTAACCCTGTGTATAGTGTCAACAGTTAAAACAGACAAAATGAAGTAAGCTATATTTCTGGACTGAGCAAAGTTCTACTGTTTAGAGGGATTAATTTTGTTTAGTAGATTCATACTCAAGGGAAAGCATAAGCAAAATTGACTTTACAGTGCAGACATGCCACTGGTGGCAACACATGGTAATTTGTGGATTTTTTTTCACACTCAAGTAATGGAGGCTAGAAATGGAGAGAACCTTCTTTTTCTCTTGGCTTTGACAGCACATGCTAGACATCTCTTCCAAGAAGTATGCTAAAGCTTTTCATTTGGTTCCTGTTAAAGTTGTTCTCACTGACCACCATGGACTTGGGCAACTGGTGATTATAAGCTATGAGCTCCAGTGCTTATGCCAAAATCCTCTTGACAGTACACTTCTTCTTTTCCATGTCATACAAGAGGCTTCTGGCAAAATGATTGAGTCCTTTCAAGTTTAAACTAACATTTGACAACAGCAAATTAAACTTCTTAAAGATTTAAAGTGTTATCACTCGCTAAGGACTTTAGACACCATGTCAGAAACCTGTTCCTCTCAAGTGCCCTGTTGTGTGGAACACTTCCCCTAGTGGCCCAAAGTATGTAAGGAAGGTTCGTGTGCTGTAGGAGTAAAAAAATCTTCACATAAAACAGTATTTATTTTTAATTTTGTGACCACTATTTTAGAAACTTTATTTAATATTTTTAATGTTTTCAGTCATTGCTTTGGTTGTCTATAAATATAGGCTTTTGTGCCCTGCTTTTCTTCTGGTAGGGCTCAATGTTGTTTTATTGATCATCAGAATTGTTTATGAAAGCCTAAGAACCCAGCTTTTTAGAGAGGATTTTCACACTGGCATTTCTAGCTAGTGATATTTTCTTCCAACTTACCTGCTGAAGCACATTTATATATTTCTTTAAGGCAAAACCAAAAAACTTTAGTTGTGGTCTGCCTATTATTACCATAGCACCTCAGTACCAAGGGGGAGGGATTCTGATTTCTGATTTATTAATTAATCTACCACAGAAAAGCAGATTTGCAAATAAAAAATAACATATTAACTTGACTGTACAATTAAGATATCCTGCAGCTGGTAAAACAGCATTTTGAAGATGTAACAGGTGGAAAATTACACTGTGCTTCATGACTTTTTTTTTTAACTGCTAGTCCCTTAAGGTCACGTTTGTCAAGTGTGTATTCACACATTTACTTAAATCAAGGGACTCAATGCTTTCTTTATTTTAACCATCTTTTATTGTTATTTTTAGAAGGAAACTAGCTTTAGCAGTGGGTTGCCCTGTATGTTTTCTTTTTTTGCTTTTAATATGCTGTTGGGTTTTTTATGTGTGTATGTGATTAATTTTCAAAATTCATCATGACTTGAAGTGCAGAACAGATCTAGATGTTTGTTTACCAAGCTATGTGACTTTTCCCAAAGGATCTGTACTTTATTTCCTTACAACAGCTTGAAAATCATTATTTTTTAAATCTTTAAATCACTGTGTCTAGATCATTTTTTACATTGTGTGCCATAGAGTTACCCGTGGGACAACAGAGCTCCTTCATTTTTGGACAACTACTGTAATCGTTTTTTTAAGGAAAAATGGAAGGTGTCGGGTAACCATGGCCAGTCAATAATTCTATAAAGGACTTCAAATACTATAGCTGTCAGTTGATGGATTTATTATGTAGTAAAATGTATGACTTTGTATGGGTTTCTTCAGCCCTTTCTCTGCCACTAGCCACCAGAATAGCACTTTACCTTTTGGTTGGCTAGATAAGTGGCTGACTACCTGTTTTTCTCACTGTGGTGTGATTGGCTAAACAATCTTTCATTAAAAATTGAAATGTAAATTGAAGTCACGTAAAAACTCATGTTTGGCTGTAAGCTTCCAGTATTTTGATTCTCTTGCTTTTGTCACATGCTGAGTAAAAGTGCCTTACAATGTAAAAATTGTACAGTACTTATGTTCCCAAGTAGCATCATCATCTTCTGGGTAGTAATTACATTGTGGTATTAATATTTAGAAAAATGAACCTCAGCAGTGTATTTACTGTACATCTCTTAAGTCCTTAACTGTAGTTTTAATAAGCATGACATTTGATAAGTATATAACATTTACATCATTTCAAAAAATACTGCCGTTACTGTCTTTTATGCATATTTTAGCCTGAAATTTTGAAGCGTCTTTTCTTTCTTTGCTTTTTTCTCTTTTTGTTTTCTTTTTTGTTTTGTTTTTTGTTATTGATATTAAACAGTGTAATCTTTGCAAGCGTATATTGAAGATTATTCTGGAGCATTTATTGCCTTACCAGAAATGTTAGTAAGAAATGTTCCTTAGAGTAGAAAGATAGACTTGAGTTTCTATAATAAGAGCTCTTTGTTCCTGAGGGGAGGGGGGATGGGGGGTGAATTTTACTTTCATCTCAAATTATTAAAAACCCATCAACTGAAACAAATTTTATTTCAAGGATCAGCAATTTTAGAATTTCAGATAGTACTTGCTGAGAAGTACATGCTATTCAAGACATTAAGAGAATAACAAGATCTGTAGATCTACTATCGAATCAGAATCTATGTACTTGAACAAATGTGTGAATCTCAAATATCTCAAAGCAAAAGAAAAAGTGTTCTAGAGTGTTGTTGCTTTTTTAAAAAGTGCTGGAGTTAGACCAAGGTATACAGTTTTGTTCTAACAGCCATTTAGATTAATTGTAAAGATAAGGAATGCATTATGGGTCAAAAATCAAACATTCCTCTCATGTTATGTATATTTTGTTCCTGTTATATTGGCTTTATTTTCAGAATTGTAGTTTGTAGTATTAGTTTCCTTTTATTGGTATTCTTGCATATACTATTCATTCAATAAATGAGTTATGACGTTCATATTTGTATGTCTTTTTTGTGACAGCATTTAATGAAGCTTATTTTATAACAGCAATAGTATTACATTCCTTCTGGTCTTGCTTTATTTCAAGGTGAAATGCCTGGTTTGTTTAATAACTTGTCATTAAACAAGTATGGGGGAAAATGTGAATTTGGTTCAAAGTTCCACAATATAAAGGTTTTTTTCATGGAAACAACAATCTTTCAAGCACAATTGAACTACATTACATTTTAGTTATTTTATTACATGATTTAGATGCCTACAGCTTGAATTGGGGGCTCTGGAACCAAGTTAAATGATGATTATGAAAAAAACCCAACTCCTAATATAATTTACTTGATGGGTAATAGGGGTACAGGAATAATATCCTTGTCATAGAGGGATTCTACCTTATAGATTTACATTTATTCCCATTACCATGGACAGCTTGCTTCTATACAGTGCTTGTATATTGAAGTTGGTTATATCCAGGCCAGAAATAGGAATTTTTAATGAGTAGAATATGATCGTTCCATACACATAATTCCTAACCTGCAATACTACTTAGAGGGGAAAAAAAATCACATAACAGGTTCTGATTAATGGTGGCATATAGGATAGTGCTTTACTGCAAATGCTACCTAGTAGTGCCTGACACATGTGTACCTGTGTGTGTTTAAAAGCCATGATTGGCCGGGCATGGTGGCTCAACCTGTAATCCTACCACTTTGGGAGGCCAAGGTGAGAGGATTGCCTGAGCCCAGGGGTTCAAGACCAATCTGGGCAACTTGGTGAGACCTGTTTCTATAATAAATCACAAAAAGTAGCCAGGAGTAGTGGCATGTGTCTGTAGTTCCAGCTACTTGGAAGGCTGAGGCGGAAGGATTACCTGAACCCAGCAGGTCGAGGCTGCAATGTCTGTGAGCATGCCACTGCACTCCAGCATGGGCGACAAGAGTGAGACTCCAACTCAAAAAAAAAAAAAAGGCCATGATTAAGTCTCATTTTAATTGTCACAATAAAAATAAGGAGGGGGGTTATGTGATTTTCTTCAGTGATTTGAAACTTTGACTGCTGGTGTTTTGTTTTGTTTTGTTATTTCAGCTGCAGTCACCAATAATTGCTGAGGCAATTCCAAAGCATAAACCTGGCAGAATTTCTTAGGAAAATCCTATGACCAGCAAATAGCCAGTCTATCTTTTTAAGAGAAAAAAACCCAATTCCTTTTATATGTATATACTAGATTCCTCAGTTTTGTAGGCAAAGTGCCACTTTACATGTGAAACAATGTTAAATAATGTTGCGTTGTTCAGCTAATGAGGCAACTGGACATTAATGACATAAAGCAAAAATGTATTTGTGATTTTTTTTTTTTTTTTG